>NC_137819.1:32040224-32087724 GCF_963921795.1 Nannobrachium achirus
GTAATTTTACCTCATCTTTGGAAAAATCATCTTGGATGTACAGTAAGCATAGGCGGCGGGTCAATAAGGCCAGGGTAGGCTGTGCCTTCCCAAATGCTACGCTGGGTATTTTGCAAATTATATAATATATGACAGTCAGTCTCAGTCCAAATGAACGTCAATCTGCCTGACCGTCATCGCGCTGCCTCTGTTACACCTATTTCCTGTTATTTTTCTGAGTAAAATGTCACGCATTGGGAAGAAGTAAAGGGGGACACTTTATTGTGAAGGACAACAGGAAGAGCATTCACAGACAGACAATGTTGTTTTGTTTACGTTTAGTGAGAAGTGTAGTGATGATGGCTGCAGTGGACCGCGCACTTTCAAAACCTTTTGTAATTTGTATCAACTAAAATATACCACAGACACTTTCAAATGAGACAGGCAGCGATGCACAAGCAAACAAAGGCATTAATCATGACGTCGACATTGGACAATTACGCCAGCGAGGAAACTATACAATGATATTATCATCATCACGGATACTTTCTGATTCTGGAAGTGGAACACTTCATCTGTGAGTATTATTGCCTGAACAGGTCAACTGTTAGGACTTCTCCTCTCTATCGCGCAGCTGAAAGCCTGTATCAACAGAATAATTGTGTGTGTGTGTGTGTGTGTGTGTGTGTGTGTGTGTGTGTGTGTGTGTGTGTGTGTGTGTGTGTGTGTGTGTGTGTGTGTGTGTGTGTGTGTGTGTGTGTGTGTGTGTGTGTGTGTGTGTGTGTGCGCGCGCGCGGCTGCGCCGTCACCGTGCGTAATTTGGTTGCATAAGATGTGATGTGTGTGCATACTGTTGTCTATTGTGTAGACCTACAGATTGTTGTCATTGTGTCAGATAGGTCTGTAACTGTTTGGGTCGCTGTATTCTTGTATATAAATGGCATGGAGGCAGTGTCTGACACAGCCGGTGGAGGCGCGCCCCCCCCTCCACCGGGGGGGGGGGGGGGGGGGGGGGGGGGGGGGGGTTCGGCGGGGTGCAGCCTCGCCAAACGTTTGGCTCACCTGCCGCCTATGACAGTAAGTCAGGTTCTCAAGGGTCCCCACTCCCCAGCTAAATGATTGATAGTTAGGTTTAGGAAGAAACATAGTTGTTTTTTAAAGTAGCAATCTTTAAAAAAGAAAATACTCACAATTACTTAGGGATATATAAAAAGGTGATAATCAACCTCTAATGGTTGACTAGAGGATTTTATTGAATTATTTTATTCATCCTTTATTTTTCCTGGCCTGGAGACTTTGAAATTAGAATAGTTCATTTGTCCAAAACTCAGGCTTTGTACTATTATTATTATTATTATTATTACCCCTATCGTTAAATCGGTCCACGAAGCCGAGGTCCTAGGGCTGGTGTACACGACAAATTTCCAAACCCCGCTGTGTGTTCCCTGGGGGCGTGAAAAATAAGGGGGTGGGCTCTACATGTCCTCTGGGACCCCATCTACGTATGGACACCACTTGTTCGCCCATCCGTCTTACGGATGCTTTTTTATTCCATTTTATTTGTTTTAGGGTCCTATCTTGCAGTTCAAGCCTATTTCCACAGGGTGGCAGGCTACTTTCCCAACCTACTGGAGGTGAACATGCAGGGGCGTCAATTGGGTATGGCAAGCTATGGCAGCTGCCATACCTTGGCTACAGGGGGGAAATAATTAAATGTACTTTTCATCGTGCCTGTTGCTAAGGTATGGCAACATGATTGGTGTCTTGCAAGACACCAGTCATGTTGCCATACCTTAGCCTTTCCTGAACTGACGCCGCTGTGAACATGTGTACACAGCCAGCATATTACTCAATGCCAAACTTTGCACACACACTCCTTGCCTGCCAATCCACAACCTCCACCCCTCCAGGGACCCCCAGGGCTTATCTCCCGATTAGGACACTTTCCAGCATAGTGACATGCAGAACAAACTGTCCATATAGTATGGTTTACATAAAAGTCAGTTGTCTTTCACACACACACACACACACACACACACACACACACATATATATATATATACACATATATATATATATATATGTTACAGTATGTTCAAGAAACCAGTAAAAGTTGTCAAGGAGCACTCGTTTTGACGTTCACCACACACTAATCACCACCAGATGGCGACGTCAGCCACTGCTCTGCCATTCACCAGAGTGTATATAAGAGAGTTACGTCACGCTTTGAACTCGCCGCAGACCGGAAGTGTTTACTCTTTATTTACTAGCCTAGCCTAGCCTAGCCTAGCCATTAGCTCCATTGTAGTCACTTGGACAGGGCGTTTAACGTGCGCTTGCCCAGGCCTTACGGCCTGGGCATAAATATAACGATTGCATTCACCACGGCTTCGTAACTCGCGCGGCGCTCCGCCGGCCGCGCGGCCCTGGCCCGCTCTTCGCGGCCACTCGCGCCTGCGGCGCTCGGGGGCGAAGAGCAGGACCAAGGTCCGCTGGCCTTCGCGCCGCTTGGGGCTTCGTGGACCCAGGGGGGCCTCGTAACTCGTTTGGGCTTCGTGGATACAGGGGGGCTTCGGTAGCCGCTCGCAGTGTCGTGGACAATAGAGCGGCGCACCGCCTGGAGTACGTTGTTGTGGCGACCGCTTGCTCCGCCCCGTGCCGCACCACGAGTGCTCCGCGTCTCGAATGTGCTGTTTCTCTAATATACTATGACATATATATATATATATATATATTTCATTTATTTATTTCATAAATATTTTTCATCACAATTGGGTTTGTGGGGAGCCATCCCTGCTTCAAGCTGTCACAGCACGGCACCAACACTTCAAACTAGTTAAAAAACCCAATACAGCAGATCTACAAGCACCTCACAGATCTACAAGCACCTCGCACATGCCAGGGACAGAGTAGGTTGGCCTGCATAAGCCTTGCTGTCAACACACTATACTACACCACTCAGGCCACCAAGCCAGGTGTGGTCAATTAGTGCCTTCTTTTGATCAGTGGCTTCTGCTTGATGAGTGGCACCAGTCTGTCTTTGTTCCCTGGTCAGTCAAGTTCACTGGGAGAGAATGTTTCAGATCAGTGCAAGTGTATTTGTTTTCCATTTGGACTTACTGTGTTTTGTTGGTACAGTATGCGTGCGACTAACTAATATTTCTGATAATTCCAATTTGTTTGTTGTTTAATTAGCCGGATTGTGAATGCCCTGCATTTTTCTTTCATCTTTAGAACCACACGTGTGTAACAAAACAGAGTGGTGATCATTTGGTGTGGGTGAAGAGAAGAAAAACATTTCATTAAAGGAGTAGTTCACCCCCAAAGTGACTTTTTTTCTATTGAACTCAAGTCTCCATGGCGTGAGTAATACATTGAAAAAATAAGTCATTTTGGGGGTGAACTACTCCTTGAATGTCAGTTTTGTGGTGTTTTGACTGGACACCCTGAACATATTGCCAGATAGACAGACAGACAGACAGACAGACAGACAGACAGACAGACAGACAGACAGACAGACAGACAGACAGACAGAGAGTTGTAGGCCTTGCATTTATTTGACTTGGTTCCAACAGATGGCGAAAATAGCTAATCTTCAAGCTCACAATGCCTCACTGTTTGGACAAAGAGTTGAGGCGTTACATTTTGTAAAACACAGCCTTGTGAAAATAGCAGATCTACATGCTCACAACACCTCACAACGCAGGGCGGCGTGAGCATGTAGATCTGATATTTTCACAATTTCTGCCCCTAATATTTAATTTATCATTTTAAAAGTATTAAAAAGTCCTTAAATTGTCTCTTTAGAAATGTGCAGATAGCCTCTGTATACTGTTGAGTGGAAAAACAATGTTTCACATTAAGCTAAACATTTGGGACCACCCAAGATCATTTGGAGACCCCTCTAGGGGTCCCATAGTTGAACCACTGACTTATAAGGGGAGTATGGAGACCCCTCTAGGGGTCCCATAGTTGAACCACTGACTTATAAGGGGAGTATATGAGGCTGGATCCGTCTGGAACACTGCACTAGGCTCTCGCCAGCTCTGTAGCTCTCCACACTTGAACAGTTGTGTCCTTAAATTCAATTATAATAATTAACCCCTGTATATACGGGCAATAGTTTTACATGACTTTGTGTACACAGCCAATAGTTTTACATGAACATGTCTAGGCTTTAGTACTGTACTGCCTCGTATAGCCCAACAGAGCCCAGCACAGAACAGCACAGCCCACCAGAGCCCAATACAGCCCCCCAGAGCCCAACAGAGTCCAGCAAACCTAAGTCCAGCCCAGCCGAGTAGGAGTATAGACCGGGGAAAGGGGGTAGTTAGATGACTCCACCAGGCCATTACTGTCCAGATCTGGCTTGAATAGGCCAGACTAGGGTAGACAGGACTGCACCAGACAACACCAGGCTGCTCCAGCCTGGTGGGACACTCAGAGACTTTGTAAACGCCTGTGTACATTTCCCATAGATTCTATGGGACTTGAACACTTGCTCCTGCCCTTCGTGTACACAATCTGTGCCGTGTCCCCTCAGAGGGACATTGTGGGCCCCCCGACCTCACTTTGAGAACCGGCCATGGACCACTTGATAAGCCCACAGTGTCCCTCTGAGGGTCCCCCGACCTCACTTTGAGAACCGACCATGGACCACTTGATAAGCCCACAGTGTCCCTCTGAGGGTTCATGTAAAACTACTGGTGACTTTGTACACGCCTGTGTACATTTCCCATAGATTCTATGGGACTTGAACACTTGCTCCTGCCCTTCGTGTACACGGTCTGTGCCGTGTCCCCTCAGAGGGACACTGTGGGCCCCCGACCTCACTTTGAGAACCGACCATGGACCACTTGATAAGCCCACAGTGTCCCTCTGAGGGTCCCCCGACCTCACTTTGAGGACCGACCATGGACCACTTGATAAGCCCACAGTGTCCCTCTGAGGGTCCCCGACCTCACTTTGAGAACCGACCATGGACCACTTGATAAGCCCACAGTGTCCCTCTGAGGGTTCATGTAAAACTACTGGTGACTTTGTACATGCCTGTGTACATTTCCCATAGATTCTATGGGACTTGAACACTTGCTCCTGCCCTTCGTGTACACGGTCTGTGCCGTGTCCCCTCAGAGGGACACTGTGGGCCCCCCGACCTCACTTTGAGAACCGGCCATGGACCACTTGATAAGCCCACAGTGTCCCTCTGAGGGTTCATGTAAAACTTAAAACTAATGCCCGTGTACACAGTGGTTAATCGCATGTGCAAGGATCTACAGAGCTGGCTGGAGCAGCCTGGTGGAGTCTGGTGCAGTCCTGTCTACCCTGGTCTGGCCTATTCAAGCCAGATCTGGACAGTAATGGCCTGGTGGAGTCATCTAACTACCCCCTTTCCCCGGTCTATACTCCTACTCGGCAGGACTGGGCTGGACTTAGGTTTGCTGGACTCTGTTGGGCTCTGGGGGGCTGTATTGGGCTCTGGTGGGCTGTGCTGTTCTGTGCTGGGCTCTGTTGGGCTATACGAGGCAGTACAGTACTAAAGCCTAGACATGTTCATGTAAAACTATTGGCCGTGTACACAAAGTCATGTAAAACTATTGCCTGTGTACACAGTGGCTTTTTCCTTGACCTTTCGAGTTAGGAGTGTCGTAGAGACACGAGACCGGGTTTGTTGGATTCAGCGTCAAAAAGTAAGTCAGAATAAGTGTCTTTTATCCGAAAGAATGTGTAATCGTGTTGGTGGCGTGCAAATTTCGTGTCTTTTTCGCAATCATAAAGGGTTCAAAGTGTCGGAGAGACACGAAACCCATTCCATCGGATCAGGCATCCTTCAAATATGAAAAGTGTTTCCTGCGTAAAACAAACAGATTTTTTTAGATTTTTTTATTGATTTTAAGGACAAAAATCCGGGTTTCGGTGTCTTTTTCGCAATCGTAAAGGGTCATGAGAACCTAAGTCCAGCCCAGCCGAGTAGGAGTATAGACCGGGGAAAGGGGGTAGTTAGATGACTCCACCAGGCCATTACTGTCCAGATCTGGCTTGAATAGGCCAGACTAGGGTAGACAGGACTGCACCAGACAACACCAGGCTGCTCCAGCCTGGTGGGACACTCAGAGACTTTGTAAACGCCTGTGTACATTTCCCATAGATTCTATGGGACTTGAACACTTGCTCCTGCCCTTCGTGTACACAATCTGTGCCGTGTCCCCTCAGAGGGACATTGTGGGCCCCCCGACCTCACTTTGAGAACCGGCCATGGACCAGATCGGGCATGCTTCAAATATGAAACGCGTGTCCTGCCTGAAACAAAACATATTTTTTTGATTTTTTTATTCATTTTAAGGACAAAGGGCCTGTTTTGACGCCTAAAACGACCCTTTTCCTTGACCTTTCGAGTTAGGAGTGCCGTGTACACAGGATCTACAGAGCTGGCTGGAGCATGGAGCAGCCTGGTGGAGTCTGGTGCAGTCATCTAACTACCCCCCTTCCCTGGTCTATACTCCTATTGGGCAGGACTGGGCTGGACTTAGGTTTGCTGGAGTCTATTGGGCTCTGGTAGGCTGTATTGGGCTCTGGTGGGCCGTGTTGTGCTGTGATGGGCTCTGTTGGGCTACACGAGACAGTACAGTACTAAAGCCTGAACATGTTCATGTAAAACTATTGGCTGTGTACACAAAGTCATGTGAAACTATTGCCCGTATATACAGGGGTTAATTATTATAATTGAATTTAAGGACACAACTGTTCAAGTGTGGAGAGCAAGAGCTGGCGAGAGCCTAGTGCAGTGTTCCAGACGGATCCAGCCTCATATACTCCCCTTATAAGTCAGTGGTTCAACTATGGGACCCCTAGAGGGGTCTCCATACTCCCCTTATAAGTCAGTGGTTCAACTATGGGACCCCTAGAGGGGTCTCCAAATGATCTTGGGTGGTCCCAAATGTTTAGCTTAATGTGAAACATTGTTTTTCCACTCAACAGTATACAGAGGCTATCTGCACATTTCTAAAGAGACAATTTAAGGACTTTTTAATACTTTTAAAATGATAAATTAAATATTAGGGGCAGAAATTGTGAAAATATCAGATCTACATGCTCACGCCGCCCTGCGTTGTGAGGTGTTGTGAGCATGTAGATCTGCTATTTTCACAAGGCCGTGTTTTACAAAATGTAACGCCTCAACTCTTTGTCCAAACAGTGAGGCATTGTGAGCTTGAAGATTAGCTATTTTCGCCATCTGTTGGAACCAAGTCAAATAAATGCAAGGCCTACAATTCTCTGTCTGTCTGTCTGTCTGTCTGTCTGTCTGTCTGTCTGTCTGTCTGTCTATCTGGCAATATCCTCAGGGTGTCCAGTCAAAACACCACAAAACTGACATTCAAGGAGTAGTTCACCCCCAAAATGACTTATTTTTTCAATGTATTACTCACGCCATGGAGACTTGAGTTCAATAGAAAAAAAGTCACTTTGGGGGTGAACTACTCCTTTAATGAAATGTTTTTCTTCTCTTCACCCACACCAAATGATCACCACTCTGTTTTGTTACACACGTGTGGTTCTAAAGATGAAAGAAAAATGCAGGGCATTCACAATCCGGCTAATTAAACAACAAACAAATTGGAATTATCAGAAATATTAGTTAGTCGCACGCATACTGTACCAACAAAACACAGTAAGTCCAAATGGAAAACAAATACACTTGCACTGATCTGAAACATTCTCTCCCAGTGAACTTGACTGACCAGGGAACAAAGACAGACTGGTGCCACTCATCAAGCAGAAGCCACTGATCAGAAGAAGGCACTAATTGACCACACCTGGCTTGGTGGCCTGAGTGGTGTAGTATAGTGTGTTGACAGCAAGGCTTATACAGGCCAACCTACTCTGTCCCTGGCATGTGCGAGGTGCTTGTAGATCTGTGAGGTGCTTGTAGATCTGCTGTATTGGGTTTTTTAACTAGTTTGAAGTGTTGGTGCCATGCTGTGACAGCTTGAAGCAGGGATGGCTCCCCACAAACCCAATTGTGATGAAAAATATTTATGAAATAAATAAATGAAATATATATATATATATATATATATATGTATATATATATATATATATATATATATATATATATATGTATATATATATATATATATATATATATATATATATATATATATGTATGTATATATATATATATATATAAATATATATATATGTATATATATATATATATATATATATATATATATATATATATATATATGTGTGTGTGTGTGTGTGTGTGTGTGTGTGTGTGTGTGTGTGTGTGTGTGTGTGAAAGACAACTGACTTTTATGTAAACCATACTATATGGACAGTTTGTTCTGCATGTCACTATGCTGGAAAGTGTCCTAATCGGGAGATAAGCCCTGGGGGTCCCTGGAGGGGTGGAGGTTGTGGATTGGCAGGCAAGGAGTGTGTGTGCAAAGTTTGGCATTGAGTAATATGCTGGCTGTGTACACATGTTCACAGCTGCGTCAGTTCAGGAAAGGCTAAGGTATGGCAACATGACTGGTGTCTTGCAAGACACCAATCATGTTGCAATACCTTAGCAACAGGCACGATGAAAAGTACATTTAATTATTTCCCCCCTGTAGCCAAGGTATGGATAAGCCCACAGTGTCCCTCTGAGGGTCCCCCGACCTCACTTTGAGAACCACCACGGACCACTTGATAAGCCCACAGTGTCCCTCTGAGGGTCCCCTGACCTCACTTTGAGAACCGACCACGGACCACTTGATAAGCTCACAGTGTCCCTCTGAGGGTCCCCCGACCTCACTTTGAGAACCGACCACGGACCACTTGATAAGCCCACAGTGTCCCTCTGAGGGTCCCCCGACCTCACTTTGAGAACCGACCATGGACCACTTGATAAGCCCACAGTGTCCCTCTGAGGGTCCCCCGACCTCACTTTGAGAACCACCACGGACCACTTGTTAAGCCCACAGTGTCCCTCTGAGGGTTCATGTAAAACTACTGGTCGTGGACACCACCTAGGGCCTGTGTACATATGGCTCTCTGCTGCCCCCCATTAAGAAACTATAGACGGCACAGACCGTGTACACGAAGGGCAGGAGCAAGTGGTCAAGTCCCATAGAATCTATGGGAAATGTACGAAGTCGTGTACAAAGTCACCGGTTGGTCCACGAGCCATAGTTTTTTCCATTGTAGCTCCCTACAGTGTACACGAATATGATTATTATTACCCTTATTATTATTATTTTCCTGTCATGGGTCGTGGGGAAATTAGAATTCAATAGCATACTTATTACAAATCTAGTTGAGGTCTAGGCGCATCTAGTTTTTTATTTGTCAAATGTTTTTAAGTATAATAAGCACAGTTGTGTATAAAGCAACAATTGCATTTCAATTCAACCTGAACTCTGCATTGTCGTCTAATTTTTCTTTAATTAATAACAATCACAATGAATCTGTTCACCCTTGCTGTGTTGCCAACACTGTAATGTAGGGTTCATGGACTCACATGTGCCTCCCTGTGGCAGATAAGCCACATTACATGCTGTAACACCTCTAAAAAAGGTGGTACCACCTTTACTCAACTACACTGTAGTGGCACTACAGTGGTGCCACTGAGGCAGCCAACTGGTGACACTGCCAATCTCAACTGCTAACGACTGTACCCTTACATGTCTGTAACTCTGAGAGTGTGTTTTGGGAAAATATTTCAGCAAAAGCTTTCTCCACAATAGCAGAAAACAGAAAAGACACCATATAGAGCCCTGAAGGACCCACTCAACCATTATACTGTTTAAGGGAAGCAGTGGCTCAGGTGGTAGAGCGGCAGTCTTGGAATCCAAAGGTTCCAGCCCAGGTTCGATTCCCGGCTTCTCCTGTCCAAGACACTGAACCCTTAACTGCTCCCTATGAGCAGGTTGGTGCTTTGCATTGGTTTCCTCCGCCGTCGATGCATCAATGTGTCCGTGTGAAGGGTTGAATGTGAAGTACATCGTAAAGCGCTTTGGAGAAAAGTGCTAGATAAATACAGTCCATTTGCCATTTAAGTGGTTAACCTTTTTTGTATTGTGTTAATTCAGAAGTAAAAGTGCCCTCTCTGAGTTATAATAATAATAATATTGTCTTCCCACTCATAGCGGTCAAGCCACCAGAATGTCCATTCTGCTCTGGCTTAGATCAGCAAGCTGTTGTTCCTTTACCATCGCCATCTCCTTTTCTGTCTGCCCTGTGGTTGAAAGCTGTAATTATTTTCTATCTATGTGTAATTAGCAGAGATCTGCCTTTGAATGCCTGGCTGCTTTGTGACGGATAAAAAAACACCCATGTTTTTATCATCATCTCCTGGGCTCCATCTCCTCAGCTCACACGTGGACCAGTGTCTTAATCCACTCGATATTGTTTTTGATTTAAGTAGATTACAAGACAAAAAGGGTAGGCACTATAAACTAAGGCTTCAGCCTACACCTTTTCGGTCCAAGTACTGTTTTCGTTATTTTCTTTGTACATTTAAGTGTTTAAGACCGAAATAAAATCTATTCATTCATTCATTAATTAATTCATTCATCTACTTAAACACCATATGGTTCGTGCGGAGTCCCTCAGGGCTCTATACTAGTAGTGTCTTTTCTGTTATTGTGTGGAAAGCTTTCGCTGAAAATAGATGATCGACAAGCACACAACAGCGGTGTGAGCTTGTGAACTCACAACGCTGAGCTTTTGAAATTTTTTTAAAAGATCTTGAAAGTAGGAGAACTACTGGAATTAGAAGGCACTTGTAGAATCTGCCTCTTTCTTAGGTCTTTTATATTATTTCTTTTCCTCTAAATTCTGATCACACAATTTTCTAACCCATTTTTCACCCAGTGCCAATTGCCCAAGCTGTAATCCTGGGCGCTACTCTCCCTCTGCTAAGCTGGGGAGAGCCCAGAACTGAGCTCAACGTTCCTTCAATGCATGAGGAGTGAGCAAGCCACACACAGGGGGAGTTTCCCCAAAAGGATGTAGCGCGTGGAAGGAACACGTTATTCCAACCAGTTCCTTTCCCCTCCTCCAGGGTGACCAGTGGGAATGAGCCAGGATTACTCCATGTTTTTTGTGAGGGTACCTATAGACCTAGGGGACATGGGGAGAACATGTAAACTCCACACAGAATGGCCCTTTCACCAACACCACCGAGGGCAGTGGTTCTCAATCTCAACCTGTGGGTCGGGGGGGTCCCCACATTATTTTGGGGGGTCCCCAGATGATTAACTTAATGTGCAACATTGTTTTCTCACTCAACAGTAAACAAACCACCATAACGTTTAAGTGTATAGAGGGTATATGAACATTTCTAAATTGACAATTTAAGGACTTTTTAATACATATAAAATGACAAATTAAACATTGGCCAAATTGTTAAATATTAGAGGAAGAAATTGTGAAAATAGCCGATCTACATGCTCACAATGCCTCCCAACACGAGGCGTTGTGAGCATGTAGATGTCGGCTATTTTCACCGTAGAACCGTGTTATACAAAATGTAATGCCTCAACTCTTAGTGCTCATCAGGGTGGGGGGATCCCCAGTTCAACTATGATTATTTTGGGGGTCGCGGTCTGAAAAGGTTGAGAACCACTGACCTAGGGTATATGAGTGCTGATGACGCAGAGGAGAGAGCACGATCCCAGCGCCCAGGGTGTCCCCAGGGGAATCAACTTGTACTGTAGATCGTCTATTTTATTTATAGGGCTGAAGTAGATAATGTATGTTTTGTAACAATAATCTAAATTTACAAAGTAACTAGTAACTAAAGTGTTCAAATAATTGTAGTGGAGTAAAAGTACAATATTTCCCTCTTAGATGTTGTGGAATAGAAGTAAAGTACTGAAAATTGGAAATACTCAAGTGAAGTACAAATACTAAGTCAATATACTTAGTTTCTTTACACCACTGCACTGTTAACTTACACAACCATATGGGGCGCTAGAAAAGTCAAATATCATTCCTTAAAACAAGTTCCAGGAGGGCAGCTTAAATTGCTGTGATATCTGCATCTTCATGCATCCAGTAAGTTGATAGATGGGTATGGCACTGATCAGTTGATCCACTTGCCATATCGAGTCATAAGCCTCCTTGCACAGCCAATTGATTTTGAGTAAACACCGGGCTTAGTCCAAGTCCCATTTTATATCAGATCCTTTCATGAGATCCCCCAGCCAAATGGCCACAGCTTTTTTAAATCTAATCCCTCTCCTTCTGATAGCATAGGCATCGATTTATGTTTCATTTTTTTATCTTGCAGTGGCTTGGGAAGCAGCAGGATAATAAAGAATTGCGGTTTCCATTGCCTTGCATCAGTCGTCTGCCGGTGGCAAATCATAGAGTGATCTCACTGTTCCCCACCTATTATATCTGACAGTCATATATATAGCTCATTCATTCAGGACAGACATCCTCAGCGGTGCAAAGATACAAACACGTCAGTCATTCTTCCCCCCTTGTAAAGCCGAGCACACTTAAACCCTGAGTGTTCGTTTATCCATTCGTACCCCAGACAGTGAGTGTACAAATGTAACCAAATGGACCTGTAAGGGTCCAAGTTTGTACACTCTCTGAGATAATTGTTAAACGGACGGGCTGACGGACGGACGGGAGGGCGGACGGACGGACGGACGGACGGACGGACGGACGGACGGACGGATAGATTAATAGATGGATAGATAGACAGACAGACAGACAGACAGACAAGACAAATCAATCCAACATATAAAACAAAATACTTAAATCTAAAAATCCTTAAATCCGTCTACTTGGGAATGACTGCCTTAGCGTAGCGAATGATCCTTTAAATTAAAAGATATAAACATAGTCTAAATATCAATATACAGTCTATCACTGTAATATAGTGCGTGTACAGTACATGTACAGACTCTACTATCATCAGTGGATATGATGTGAGGATGACAGATAGCGGGTCAGCCGGTGAAGAAATTGCACCGATTATTACGGGTTATATATGTGCTGTTATGTCAGTGTGCTCCTCTCTTTCTCTCTCTCTCTCTCTCTCTCTCTCTCTCTCTCTCTACACTAATTTCCCAGTAATACTCGGGACAGACATTACTGTACTCTCTACTCCCCATTCATCCATCCAGCATCGTGTACTCTCATTACATGATGTTCCCATCAGCTGCTGTCGAAAGCCTAATTTATCCCATTAAAACCTGATGCTGATTCTACGAAGGCCTTCTACTGTAAATCAATAGTTTTCTAACTTTTTGTCCCAAAATTATATGTATCTGGTCACGGACCCCCTTCCTGACAATGTTTCGTGGCCAGGGACCCCCAGAAGAGAAAATGTGTGTTAAAAAAAATCACAAAACACTTTCTAGATTTTTCAAAAATGTTCAAAAACAGCAGATGTACATAAGTTTGCAGTGTGGCAGGAAGTGACGGGCTAAATCAGTTTTCATAAAAACATGCTTTCCCGGTTTCAATAGGTTACGCTCGGTCGCACAACGGGGGTGTCACGCGTCGGGAAATAGCCTCTCTACAAGCTCACAACGTGTCTTGGACGCAACGCGTTGTAAGCTGGTAGCTGAAGTATGTTTGGGGCTTAATAAGAGACACGGGTGTCGTACCAAATTCTGGGCCCTGGGTACAAGGAAGCTCACAGTGCCGCACTGTGTTCACTTTAAAGATACACATATTCAAAGATTTGCACAAATGTTCATTACTTTTCAAAAATAGCAGATCTACAAGCTTGCAGCACGGCACCAAGTGCCACGCTGTGAGCTTGTATATCTGCTATTTTTCAATAGCTAAAGTATAAAATAATTAAGGCCCCTCCACCTTGGGCCCATAGTTACCCAGTCCCACTTTCCTCCCCCTTGTGACACCCCTGATAAGAGAGCTAATGGACAGGCTGATGACACGCGGGGTTGGAATACACCCTGGTGACTGATCATCATGCAAATAAACTACTGCCACCCAGCCTTCGCTCCCCCCTGTTGTCATTGCAATAGCATGAAGGAACAATAAGTGTAGAAAATGAAGTGTAGTAATGAGTGAAGCTATCCCCCGCATGCTTTGAATTGAATTGGTATATTTTTGTATTGGCATAATTTAAAAGTACACGATAACCACTAAAAAGCATGAAACATTTGTGGTCCATTTTGCACTATTATTCTCACTGTTGCAGGAAATGGGGAAAAGTACTGTAAGCTGTGTTCCAATGGATCCTGCTATTATCTCGCCACAAGCCCTTGTTAATACTCTACCTTTCATTTGTTGAATATTTATACAACTCATTTAAAAAATATATTTTCTATCAATTACACACCCTATGAAGCCTTGGATTCACGCAGATAGTTTTGTTTTTGTCGCATTCCTAAGCTAATAATTTGATGTCCCAAAGAGTAGACTTAAGAAGGCTCAGTAGGAGTCTCTTACTGTGTGTCTGCTGGTTATCAAATGATTGGCTTAGGAATGTGAAAATAGCACACCACAATACATTTTATTTTTATTTTTAACTTTTTATTTATTTTGGGGGGACTACTCCTCCAACAACTTTAAACTTGCTATCCCTGTTTTGGGCATGTCATTCAAATAGAAATACAATTAAATAAAAGCTTTTAGATTTTACATGTGGGTTATACCTTCATACACCAAGGTATACAATACATCAGTGGTTCTCCTCACCTTTTCTGGCCCGCTTGAAAATCTTGAAAGCGTTTACAGGTCCACCCATCTGACCACTTAACCGCCGGCTGCCGTGTTAAGTGTGTGCATTTTAAGAGCGTGATTATTTCAATGATCAACATTAACATAAAAATTAGATTAGAAAAACAACAACTAAACAAACACAGGAAGATACAAGGTTTCTGCCTGACATCGACGATATCCCAGTGGATCAATGGCTTGGTAACAAATCCCATCAGGAGTCATGAACAGCATGGTGAGCATATAATCCTCACATTAATTCAGCTCTAACCTTGGGGCCAGGGATTGATTTGGAACCAGGCCTGGAGTTGAGACCATGTGGATTCAACCTCAGCAGTATACATATGAACCAGTGGTGGAAAAAGTACTCAAATATTTGACTTAAGTAAACGTAACAATATGTATGTTTTATAATATAATAATTTATATCTGCAAAGTAGAGTATGTTTTCAAATCATTTTAGTGGAGTAGAAATACAAGTATTGGAAATTGGAAATACTAAGTAAGTAAAGTACAAATAACTGTGTACTTAAGTACAGTACTTAAGTAAATGTGCTACAACACTGGTTTGACGACAATAGTGTATTTCGGGGAAAGTAGTTTCAAGTAGTTATGATATTTATATCATATTTTGTCGACTAAAACTAGAATAAAAGTAAAACATTTCAGATGACAAAAATATGACTACTACTAAACAGAATGGCTATATACATGGTGCATTTATATAGTGCCGTTATCCAAGGCGCTTTACAGAGATTGTCCATTACATTCACTCATTCACACACACATTCATATACACCGATGGCAGAGGAAACCATGCAAGGCACCAACCTGCTAAGAAACTAAGGGGTCAGAGTCTTGTAGAGCTCAGGGGTAGAGTTGTGTAAGACGGCAGCTCTACCCCTGAGCACTGCGAAGCACTATTTTCCAGGAGAACAGGAGAGCAGTGATGATGCCGAGGTGGTGCCATTCTGCTATAATGGAACCCTGCTGGGATGCTGGTCTTGCCTTTGGGACTTCCTGCTGTGCACATATTTAATTATCCTCTCGGACTTTGTTCCCCTCTCATGTCACTCTCCATGTAAACCTTGTTCATTGATGCCAGTGGTGGAAAGTACACTCAGGTCATTGGTTCTCAAAGTGAGGTCCTTGGGGTTGGTTCCAGGGGGTCCCCAGCAAAGGTATACTTTTTTTTTTCAATAATATTTTTTATTGATTTTCAAAGTTATGACAAAAAAGAAAAGACAAGACAGACAGACAGCTCAGCTCAGACACGTTGCAAAAGCAAAGGACACAGGTATCAATGTACATTTCTTTAGATTATATACAGTATAACAATATACATACAGAATTACACTCGTATACATACATTATGTACACAAAATGAAAAACAAAACCACGGTTTTAAAGAGACAAAAAGTGATGTTCCTGTCTTATCCATCAAGGTTAGCAGCATCACTTCTGTTAAGAAACCCTATTGTCAAGGTCTCAGCTAACTGAGGACCAATAAAGCGTAAATATGGGTCCCAAATTTTATAGAAGGTATCGGTTGTAGAGCGCAGCAGGCAAGTCAGATATTCCAAAGGCATGCACTGCATGATAATTTTATCCCAGCCTCTCTTTTTTGGCGGTTTTTCATTTATCCAAGACAATAAAATATTTTTCCTTGCAGCATAGGTCAAAAGATTGAACAGACGTTTGTGGAACTTGTTGACAATCTTATTATCAGGAAGTCCCAGAATCAGACACAAAGGGTCAAGTTCAAGCTCTATATTAAAGATCTCATTCAGTTCTTGTACAACATCATACCAATAACGTTCAATCTTATGACATGACCATATGCAATGAATATAGTCTCCTTCTTCAGTCTTACACTTAAGGCAAAGGGGGGATAAATTAGCATTCATTTTATGGCGAAGGCTAGGTGAAATCTGTAATCTGTGTATGGTTCTTAACTGAATCGACCAGGCCCTATTACACACAGAAAGTTTTTTGGCATTTTCAAATATTTCAGACCAAACATCGTCATCAATATCAACCCCAAGGTCTCTTTCCCATTTTCTCTTAGTATCTTGGGTATTAACCGTTGTATTAGACCTTAACATGCCATAGAGAGTGCTAATGAAACCCCTTGTGAAATCCATCATCAATATTCTCTCAATTGGAGAGGTATCTACATTAGTTAGTAATGTTGTACGTCTGCGAATAAAATCCCTCACTTGAAAGAATCTGAAAAGGTGATTACGAGGTAGGGCATATTTTTGTTGTATTTGATCAAACGACATAAGTATAGCACCATTAAACAATTTCCCCAACGTTGTTATACCGTTATCTCTCCAAACGTTGAACCCAGGGTCATTAAGGCCAGGAGGGAAGTCTGAGCAAAGGTATACTTAATATATAGCATCAGAATCATTTGAGCTGCTTTATCCATTTATACGTTGGCTATTCAAAAACAGCAGATCTACAAGCGTGGCACTTTTTTTTTATCTTCTCTTCTGGGGGTCCCTGGCACAAAACATTTTCAAATGGGGGGCCCTTGACAAAATACATATGATATATCAATTTGGGGGTCCTTGACATGAAAAGGTTTGTGAACCACTGCTTAAGGAATGTTTTTGGACATACAAGGTTCCCAGCCGACGAGGGACAGCGGCTTCTTCAAACGGCCCCGCCCCGTCCCTCGTCCCCATGGAGGGGGGGCGCGGTCCCTCAAGTGGCGCAGGTGAAATGTTAACCTGCCGACGATACAGAGTGCCGGGAGGTAGCATCTAAACCAAACCTTAATCCTAACCCTAACCTTCGTAAAAACTAACGCGGGTGAATATCTAACCTGCCGTGATGCTCTGTCCCACGTACCGCGGGTGAATATCTAACCCTTCGTGATGCTCCTGTCGGGTGAAAATCTAACCCTCCGTGATGCTCTGGTCCGCCGCGGGTGCCACGGGACGGGACGGGGCCACGAAAAGAACTTGGCCTTGCTGCAGCCGACAGCAACGGTATCCAGAGAGCTCTTCCTTATCCCCGGCAGTCGGCTGTACTGTTTTTCCAAGGATGGCATGGGGAAGAGGAGCGCTTGTTTTTGTTATTAAGTCAAGGTCCAGACAGTATACGTGCAATGTTTTACAAGAAATGTTCTACTTTTTTAAATCACTTGACAATAAGGCGCGCGCGTCGACTGTGAGATCTCGAGGCTTGTGAGGCACGTGCCTGTGCAAGCCGCTTGGCTAGCAACACTCGCGCCCAATAGTCCATGGCCTTAAGTGCCTTGAGTTTATGAAACGCGCTATATAAATGAAAGTTATTATTATTATTATTGTACAATCAAGCCCCCCCCCCCCCCCCCCCCCCCCATGGTTGCCTACAAGGCAATCACAGGCTCAGCACTAAACTTACTTAAGGACATGATTACAATTTACAATTTAAGCATTTAGCAGACGCTCGTATCCAGAGCGACTTACAATAAAGCAAAGTAAACACATACATCAAATGCAGAGTGTTGTGCATCAGGAGACCACGTCACCCGGTTTTCCCAATGACTCTGAGCGCAACGGTGGGGGCTGCAAGGGTGATGACGACGGAGGCGCACCGTCTCAGATGACCATGCACACCTCCCCATCACTTGAGAACCTAATTCGGGCCCTGCCCAAAGGCTGCTAACTCTGAGTTCTGGGACTCTTGGTCGCTTGTTCTCATGATTTTTTGTTATTCAGGTTAGACCACCACAAAATGTTATTTATTTTGTGATAGCATTTAGATAGCATGTGGTCTAGACAGATTCGAGGTTCATTGTTTACCCGTTCTCCAAGATGCACTACATTTCACTCTCAGCAGCTCTACTTGTTTATTGTGTAGGGTTGATATTACTCTGTTTATTTCAATCTCGCACTTGTCACTATGGATGAGAGAGTGTGCTAAATGGCTACACTGTAACTGATAAGCGGCGTGGCCTGAGCTGCTGGACCTAATAGGTTATCACGCAACACAAAATGAGTGCTCCCTCAGCCAATCTGGAGCTGTCTCCAGTGAGGTGTTCCCCAGACAAAAAGGCTGAAACAGTACCGACACCTGTTGTTACAGCATGCATCTCGCAGGCCTCATACAGTATAGGTTTACTCAAGTACAATTAACCACAACATCTCAGAGGCAAATATTGTACTTTTGCTCCACTACAATTATTTGAAAACCTTTAAGTTACTAGTTCCTTGTAGATTGTGATTGTATTTATACAACACATACATTAACCACTTCAGCCCTATACATACATTTCGGCCATTAGAAAATAGCCGATCTACAAGCTTTGCATGCGAGACGTCGCAAACCTGTAGAACAGACATTCTTTTCGGCACGTACCGCCGTCCCGCGCGACAAAGATCAGGCTTTTAACCAAAGCTCGCGGCTCAACAATCCAGTGGCTTAATTCCCAGAGCCGAGCTGATCAAACCATCTAAGTGTAGGGTTAAGAATGCTACACTCTGCTGACCCTGAGCGTTACCAGGACAACGGCGAGACACAGAGAGTGCACCGCTGTCACTGACGCCAGGGGCGTCACAAGGGGGGGGGGGGGGGGAGGACTGAATTACTAGGGCCCAAGGTGGAGGGGCCTTATTTATGTTATGCTTTAGCTATTGAAAAATAGCAGATATACAAGCTATAGATAGATAGATCTGCTATTTTTGAAAAATCGTGAAAATGTGTGCAAGTCGCAAGTCTGAATATTTCAAATCCTTCTAAGGTTTTTTTTGGAAAAAAGCTATGTTTCTATGTCAGTGGTGCTCAAACTTTTTCATGTGAAGGACCCCCAAAATTATATGTATTTGGCCACGGAACCCCATCTCAAAATATTTAGTTCCAGGGACCACCCAGAAGCAAAATTTGAGTTACAAATGTGAGCTTGTATATCTGCTATTTTTCAATAGCTAAAGTATAAAATAATTCCAGGCCCCTCCACCTTGGGCCCTAGTAACTCAGTTCCACTCCCCCCCCCCGCCCCCCCCCCCCCCCCCCTTGTGACGCCCCTGCTCCTCTCCCTTTGTTGAAGAGCAGTACGGAGAGAGAGAAAGAGAGCGATAGGGACAGATAGGGAGGGAGGGAGGGAGGGAGAGAAAATGGACAGGGAAAACGAAAAAAATAAATCTATTGTCACTGGCTATTATGTCAAGAAACCTGTGCCCCTGCTCTCATCCCCTGGCTGGTTGGAAAGACACCCTTTTTCCTTGGTATTCGGGACCTGTAGCAGTACGACTACGCCTCTCATGATTTGCACATCAGCTCGCCTGAAATTGCTTTCGGTTTGTCCAAATGGACGTTTACAGGTCTGTAAGTCCCAGAGTTTACAACTGACCTGGGTATACAGGTCCATTTGGTTCCGTTACTCTCAGAGTTAGTATTTTTTACTGTCTAGAAAAAATATTTGTAGTACGATAATTAAAAAAAAAGGTGTCAAATGGGGGTCCGTGGTCTAATGCAACTAGGGAAGACCTTTGGGGGAAAAAGAGAACTAGAAAGCTTGCCCAGGGGTCATCGATATGTCCGCATATGGACAAATGTGTCCATGCATAGCAAGACTTGTCCTTATCCAAATTTTTGATTTGGTTTTTACAAACCATTTATATTTTTATTTGGATCATGAGACCCCAATTACTGAATGTCTCCAGGTTTTCTTGTATGTATGATAGTGATTTACTGTGACACTATAGCAGCATAGCACATTATGATACCCTACGACTAGTGGTTCCCAATTTACTTTCAAGGACCACCATAACTCTTGAGAGTGTAGAAATGGAACCAAATGGACCCAAAGGGACCTTTGGGGTCCATTTGGTTCCATTTTGTTAACTCAGAATTACAGATCTGTAATTAGTGTGGTTAGCAGCATAGCACATTATGAGTCCCCTACGACTAGTGGTTCCCAATTTACTTTCAAGGACCACCATGACTCTTGAAAGTGTAGAAATGGAACCAAATGGACCCTTTTCTGATTGGACAATATAAAGGATTTGAGGATTGGTCAAGCATCACGTGACATCACAACATATAAAATAGATAGGCAACCACACTTGGAATTTCCCAGAATTGCGCCTTTCTGGTGGTAATTTAGAGCTATAGCTCTTTTATGTTATGTCTACTCGTTTTGTATATCCACCAAGCCAGCATGGCGATGAACCCTGAGCCTGCGGTGGATAATAAGCCAGGCCTGCTTCATGATAAACTGTGGCTGACACCTGGAAAAGGTTTCTGCCACGCAGGGAGCAGCTTATTAATGATTTGTTATTGAAATTACAGTAGCGCTTTGTAAGGCTGGAGAGTCTTAAACACGTTAACGGCACCATAATTACACCCAGTTGGTGTTCAACTTGTTAGAGAGGCACAGATGGACAGCCATTACTCACACCATTTATTAAGATGCCGCAACGAGACACTGCCAACTTATGCATTTTTTTCCTTTTTTTCCCTTTACAGACGGATTTACATCCTATTACGCTGCATATGCTACGACATAACATGCCAAAAAATGAACACACAAAAAAATAACAAATAAAACGAATAGGCCAATTGGGCCCAGAGTGATAAATGTTTGAATTTGTTACGTATTCAACCGCGAGTGGAAAAAAAAGGAGTCACAAGAAACAAACAATGGAGCTGGAATCCTCGAGGCTTCACGATGTGTCCTTTGGCGAGAGCAGATGGAATCTTTAAAAGCAACTGTTCGTTCAGCGGAGAGGGAAAAGACAACAGAAAATGGGAGTGAGTGGTTGTTATGGGGATAATTATAAAAGGGGGCAGATGGCTTACAGGGATGTCAGAGGCTGTCAGGCTATTTTTAGTCCTCAACCCCAGCTAGCACACCGCAACCTTTTAAAAGCACACATCATCCAGCAGGCCAGCGATGCCTCCATCGGAGCATTCACCGGTGATGACCGTCCCCTGGCTAATGTGGTCGCTGGCCGCTCCCTGCACCAGGTCTCAAACCCCGTGACCTGCTTGGTCATCTGCCCTTGGATATGGCCACCCCAAACCTCTCATCTCCCTATTCTTAACCTTTTGTGCTTTTTCGGAAATTAACACCACACTCGAGTACACTACAGCAGTGGTTATCAACCTGTGGGTCGGGACCCCAGGGGGATCCCCCAAAATATTTTGGGGGGTCCCCAGTTGATTAGCTTAATGTGAAACATTGTTTTCTCACTCAACAGTAAACAAACCAACATAAAGTTTTAGTGTATAGCACACTTCTAAAGTGACAATTAAGGACTTTTTTTAATACCTAAAAAAAAAAAAAGACATTGGCCAAATTGTCAAATATTAGAGGCAGAAATGTGAAAATAGACGATCTACATGCTCACAACGCCTCGCAACCGTGTTATACAAAATGTAATGCCTCAACTCTTAATGCTCGTCAGGGTGGGAGGGTATGGTTATTTTGGGGGTCGCGGCCTGAAAAGGATCACTGCACTACAGCATGCATTGCACAAAAGCAGCAGATCTGCATGCTCAAAACACAGTGTGAGCTCGAGCTTGTAGATCTGCTACTTTTGCTACTTTTGAATATGAATCCTGCAAAGTAACAGTTTTGGGGCATATGAGGTTTCTAAATTCCACCTGATGGAAACAATATGCTTCTCTATTAATGCCTGCCTGTATGTGATACCACACCACACCACACTGACACCCTGACCCTGATGCACCTTGGTAAATAATCCTGACCTGTTGTGAGCAAGGTTATTAAAGTTAATTTATTTTATTTATTTTGGTTTTGGTTTTCAATTTCAGTTTAGTAGTTTTGATTTGTTTTTGAAGCAGGTTTGTTGTTATAATTGTTGTTTTTAAGGCTTAGTTTTAATTTACAATTTAGGCATTTAGCAGATGCTCTTAATTCAAAGCGACTTACAATAAGCAAGGTAATAAATCAATACATCAACATCAATACATCAAATGCATAGAAATATCAATCTAGACAAAAATAGCGTAGACCGTTTTAGTATTATTGCTATTGTAATACGTGGAGGTATGAGGTGAGATTCAAAAGGGTGCGCTTGTAGATTTGCCTTTTAGCTTTGGAATATCTTTTACATTTTGGACAGGGTGAGGGCATGTATGTGTGGGTGTAGAAATATTGGTAGATGGAATTCATATGAGCTACAGTATTACAGACAATGACTTACATAAACTATAGTAAGTAACTGGTATCTGTGTCATGTCAGATTTTAGTATTGCCTATTATAGCAGTACATGTACATGTACACGTTTGCTGCAGTCACATGAACATTTTAGAAAAATCCTGTGTGTGAGAACTACTTATTTGGCCTCATGTCTTAATGGGTTATGGCTATAAAAGTGTGTTAAAGCACTTTTCGGGGTAAATAGCCAATCTACAAACTCACAACGCGTTGCAACGCATAGTCAGATTTTCAATGGATCGACGGAACTACTATAATGGATGAATAATGTTGCAAGTGGCCCCAGGTTGGGAATGGCTGCAGCAGGCTGTGGTTGTTTTCACCAGGCTACCAGCCGCAAGCTCTCGTCCACACTGCTTTCTTCTTGAACTCTGCACAGGACTTGAGGGCCAGCAGGGAGGCTCTGATTGAGGTGATGGATGTCGCTGACAAGCAGTCCTCTGGGCTTTCTGCCATGCTGAAGAGCCAGTCTATGAACTGAGACTCAATGGGAGACGTTTTGGCCGTCTTGTTAGACTGGCCACTCCAGGGTTCTGTAGCGAGCAGCTGTGGGAGACTGTGAGGCAGTCCTAACAGACAGAGGGACAGGGAGTCGGCGTCAGGTTTACAGGGGAACCAGCGGGCTCTGGTGCCCAGGAGGAGATGCATGGAGTGGTCTCCCCATGCGGCCACCGCTCCCGCAAACACCTGGAGCAGGAAGTCTGTGGCCTGTGTGGTGTTGCACTTAACGGTCGTGGCACCATAGACAATGTTTCGGATGTGGCCCATCAACTCCAATAACCACTCCATGCGCTCGGAGACCCCTGTGTTGGTTCCGGTGGCCAGACGGCATTGGTAGAAGGTGTGGAGGAGGAGCCAGCCCACTCGTCGGCTGGGCCAACCACGGAGCACAGCGGCGATGACATCGTTAAGGCGTAGGAGGGGCACTCTGCCCTGGGAGATGAGGTAGGTCAGAACGAAGCAGCCCTTCTCCATGGCGGTCTCTGTGAGCTGTGTGATCCGGCCCACGTCGTCGTCTGGTAAGGCAGACAGACATTTGGCGACTCCTTCATACAGTTCCACGTGGCTGTCCTGTATGTGGTCGGGCAGCAGGGTGAAGATCTTCTCTGCAGTGGAGCGGAGGATGTCCCAGCAGTGTCTGGGTGGGTTGGGCAGTGCCATGGCTTGCTCCAGGCCCCTGAGGAGGGCCACGCTGAGGGCCCGATGCTGACCCTGCAGCTCCTCCTGGAAGTGCTGCACGCCCAGTGTCACCACAAACACCTGGAGCTTGTCCTCCGCCACGTGTCTCATCCACGTGGCCAGCGTCTCGTACAGACGGCCCCGCGTCTCATAGCTAAGGCTGTGGACAAGGGGAGGGGAGAGCCACGAGCCCAGGAAGAGAGATGCACTCTGGGACGTCTGAACTTGGCTTGCCGCCAGCACCATGCACTGATGCTGCGTGTCCTGTCCAAAGTTGAGCCTCATGAGAGGTGAAAGGGTGGAGCTCCAGTTGACTGGCGGGTACTGGAAACTGGCCCCCACTGATGCCAGGGACGCCAGGGCAGTGTTCACCGCCCCTGGTGGGGCAAATTCTGGACCTTTTTTCCCTGCCTCTGCGACATAGTCGATGATAGCTCTCATGACGCTCTTCTCCGGAAGGTAACTGAAGTTCTGAGGAACTGCTGTGTGGCTACGACTGCAGGTCATATGGGCCAAATGCAGATGTCCCATCAGACAGGCACTGTTGGACTGCAGCCTAATGGCTCCTGAGAATGTTATGATTTCTGTTAAGGACCTAATGACCTCGTTCAGCCTGCCTTGCTGCTGGGACGACTGATCTGCTTCAGTCTTCAGCTGCATTATGTAGCTCTCAGATCCCACCAGAGCTACCAGGCCATTGACGGCGGCCAGGCGCTGCATGTTGGGACAGCCCTCAGCCAACAGGATCTTTATCCAAGCGGCCTGCAGACAAGGGTGGAAGTCCTCTGCTTTCCCGTGACCACAGGCAACCAGGCCATGGACCACCAACCCCAGAGCCAGGGAGAAGCCTGGGCTCTGCTGGTTGTCCTCGGTCATGCTGCGCAGTGTGTTCACCACGTCCTCTGCCTTGGTGGAGTCAACAAGCCCTCCACTGAAGGCTGACACGGCCACGCACGCCACAGAGTAGGCCAACACCTCCCGTAGCATGAGTCCCTGTCCACTGCTGTCCTGTAGGCTGGCTAGCAGCTTGTCCAGTGTGAGGGCCACGCGGCCCCTGTGTTCAGCATGCCCGTTGCCGCACAGGGCCCCCAGTACCAGCCCCAAGCCCAGGACGCAGCCCGCTTTGTATTCCAGGCTGGAGTCGAAGGAGCAGGACTCCAGACTATCCAAACAACTCATGAGGAGGTCAGCGTCCTTCTGAGCTGAAGCCTCACTGAGGCGTTCCTGATGCAGTCTGGAGAGCAGCATGCCCAGGGCCAGACCAGAGTGGAACTGGACACCCTGGGAGTCGTCAGCAGTCGGTTGGCCGGGCAGGCCAGCCTGCAGCGTAGCCAACACCTCCGCCACACCGTCCCTGTGCCAGCTGACCAGCAGGGGTACCACCAGGGACAGTGCCAGGGCGGCGCAGGAGCGGGCGATGGTGCTCGCCGTGTTCTCGCCTGAGTAGGACCGATGTTGGAACCATGGGAATACTTGTCCTCTGGTTTTGTAGCTGCTGCTGACGATACTCAGCAGGGTGTCCAACACCATGGACAACCAGCTGGATGTGGGGAGGATCTCCGGTCCCACCCCCAGACTGCCGTCTGTTTCCAGTGGGAGGTTGCTCTCGTATTTTGTCAGGACGGCAGCCAGTCCACTCAGGGCCAGGATGGAGTTGCCCTGCGCCACTGGACTGTCCTTTGCAGCGGACTTCATGACATCAGTCAACTGGTCTCTGGCCCAAAGCCAGGCACAGTGGTGTTTGTACTGCAGGTCCTCAGGGCTCTCCTTGCCTTCTTGCTTCTGCATTTCGAGCTCACCACGTCGACCCTGTAGGACGGCATGAAAAGCTCTGTCCATGAAGCCCCGCCATGCCTGGGGCAGCAGTAGAGCACCATGCCACTCTGATGGCTGAATGTTCACTTCATGAATGAGGGCTGCCAGTGTCTGCTGGTAGCTGCGGCTGCGGCTGAAGAGGAAGCGTGGGATTGGTCTGCAGTCATGGTCGGTCTGCATAGGCAGCTCGTAGGTGAGAAGGAGTCCAGCTGCAAGTCCAGGCTTGAGCCCAGGTTGTTTGTTTTTCTCATACATCTTCAGCAGGAATGTTGGGATTCCTGCCACAGTTTTCCCCTGATCGGAACGCAGGTTCGCCCCTCTCAGGGCGGTGTGGTACACCCCACGAGGCATCTGTTCCATCTCCTGCCTCACCAGTGATGTTAGGAACACCTCCAAAGCTGGTAGGACAGGGGACAAGGTGAGGGTCAGAAGCTTAATATACGATGAACCGGGGACAGACAGGTCCTCTTCTTTGTCTTTCCTATGCTCATCCTCCTCTTCTTTGTCTTCAGGATGCTTTGCCACCGGCCTGGCCGGCTCCGGGAGATGCAACACTGTGTGTGAAACATCAGGGAACGCTGACAGTGCTCTGTAGCCACAGCTAGCCACCTCACACTCCTTGCTTAGAGCGTAGCTCCAGAGAAGGCTGACCACCTCCTCTCTCAGATTCTCATACTCCTCGCTCTTAGCGCTTAGCTGGGGCACCAGGGCCAGGAGCTCGGCTACAGCCTTGACAAGCAGGGGCCTCGAATCACAGCTCAGCTTGGGCCCCAGGGCCCTCCATGTTGAGACGATGTCCACTACCTCTGCCCGGCAGAGCTGCTGCAGTCCTTGCAGGGCCAGGGTGGCGGGGCTGGCGAGGTGAGGTTCATTGCACTGGTTCAGAGTGTGCGTTATGGCTGCCAGCATGTCCGCTCCATGCAGGTAGGGCCTCTCAGTGCAGATATCCCTGATACAAGCAGCCCTGGCCAGGAGGTGCTCCCACTGCGTGTCCCTCCCCACCACCACACTCCACTTCTCCTGCTGCCCCAGCAGCACACGCTGGAGCTCCGGGTATATGCGGTCATGTTTCACCCACAGTGCGGTCATGAGGCGCATCGTCAAGGCCCTCAGCTTGGGGGCGCTAGCCAGCATCTGGAGAATGTGCAGGACCTGGGGGACACACAGCTTGTGCGTGCCGAGGTTTGGCAAGGAGGAGAGTACAGCGTGGGACACGTCCGGGTCGATCTCCTTCCCCAGTCTGAACAACAGAACGGGCAGGAGAGACAGTACCTGGGAGGGGTCCTTCAGTGCTATGGCCTGTGCTGTGTCAAGGGCCAGCTTACAGACACCTGCACGGCTGCTGATGATGAGATGGGCCACGATAAGGCTGAGGGCCTTTGGGGGGAGCTGGCTGGAGGACAGGGCCGAGGTGACTGACAGTAGCCACTCGCTGGCTGCAGATTCGTCATCCACCACCCTCCGCAACACATGTATGGCCACCTGTACGTGGCTGTACCACGGACTGAGAGGGGCAAGGAGCCCCACACCGGCCCGAGAGGTCTGGTGTGAGGGCTTCTGGGCACTGCAGAGCAAGCTGTGGGCTAGGGTGAGGTTGCGGTTGTGGGTCCGGGGATCCGCCAGGGGCTCCGTGAGGGCGGAGCAGGCCTTTAGCTGTAGGAGGGGGAGTACCAGTATAGGGGCGGCCCAGAGACACTGCTCCGCCTCCTCAGGGACCAGACTTTGTGCCAGAGTGAGCAGGCCGGTCTGCTGAGGGGCTGACGCCTCCAGTAAGAGAAGAGACAATCCAGTCAGCAGCTCCTCTACCGGCAGGTCCTCTTTACAGCTGGGTAGGAGTTGCTGCAGCAGGTTGACCAGAGGGCTGCAGTTACCATTCAACTTCAGGCTGATCTGACACGCACAGAGCAGCTGCAGGGCCAGACGGGCTCGTTCTCCCCGCCAGCTCTCGCCACGTGCCCCCACCATGAAGGGCAGCAACGTCTGCAGGTATACATGAAGCTCCAGCAGTGCCTCCACGCTGTCAACCCGCATGCATGGAACCATCTGGTAGAGACAGTGCAGCAGGCGCTCAGACACCTGCGAGAGGCTCTTTCCTTCTGCACACCCGTTTCCGGGCAGCAGCACCCTGAGGAGGCCAAGGCGGAAGAGGGCATGCTGGGCTTGCTGCTGAGGCTGACAGTACACATAGTGCAGGAAGGGTGCCAGCATGTCCACGTAGGCTGGCTCATCCTTCTCCACAGCTTGTTGGATGTAGTCATCAATTTCCAGCAGCAGGCTGGGCCAGCAATCCGCCCGGTTCTCCAGCGCCGTGATGTAGGGATGGGGGCTGCCTCTGATGGAGTACGGACAGGTGCATGTGGCTCCGGTGTCTCTCTGCCGCTCCGCCTGCATCTGCAGCATTCTGCCAATGACCCTGATCAGCCCCTGGACGTTTCCGGCCGAGGGCAGGAGGTTGAGGGCGCTGCTGAGGACGTGCTGGAGTTCGGCGTGGCCTTGCCCCACCAGCAGGACCAGGGCGTCGCAGCAGGCGGAACGGACCGGAGCACAGTCACTGCAGCACTGCTCCCACAGAGCCTCCATGGCTGCACCGTGAGAGGAGATGCTTCCATTTTGACCCTTTTCTTTTAGTACGGCGGCCAAAAGGCTTCTCACAGTCTGGGCTTGTATGATGGCGCTGGGAAAGTCAATACGTGCCTTCAGACTCTCACTCATTCTATCTTGGTCTTTTCTGACTCAAACCCATGAAGACTGTGAAGGTCAAGAGTGTCAGACTTCACTGACCAAAAGTGCAACTGAGCACCGAATCCCTCGCAAACTGGATAACTCCCAAGATTATTGAATAGTGCCATGAGGTGTGGTCAGTCTATGGCGACGTTCATCTATGACGTATCTGTGAATGTACTCCATATTTGGGCACTGTTTCAGTACTGTTGTCAGTACCCGTTGTCAAGAGTAGTTGTAGGCAAGTATTTGACATCAGCTGTGACACACCAACTTTGCTGAAAGACGCATGCATGGATATGCAGGATATATGTATCCTATCTCACCTCCTTATAATTTGGCTCAGATTATAAAAAGGTAAGATAGCGTTCTAGATGTCAGATGGATTCTGAATGGCTGTCGATGCTTCTATCCTTTCATAAAATCACGCTGAAAGTGATCCAAACAATATCGTCCACGACTTTAGTTGTTGTTTCAGTTGTGGTGTGGACAATGTCATCAATGTGAGTTAGAACGACATATTTATAAATATCGGCATCTTTATTGTGCTTGGTGTGATGGCGATACAAAGTTGTTCCTTTGTATCAGTGTTAATCACTATTTTTATGACCCCCAATCCTCAGCGTTCATTTAAATGTCAGAGTTACAGATCCGTAAGGGTCCATTTGGTTCCTAACTATCAATCATTAAACCGGGGACCTCCTGGAACTCCCTCAAGGACCCCAGGGGGACGTCCCCAGACCCCATGTTGAGAACCACTGTTTTAAGGTTTTAAATGAACTAGGTTCCCTGGAGCGCACGTTAAATACTATGATCACTAGAATGATTTGTGAAACACGTTGCTTTACATAATACACATTTCATGCTTATGCGTTCCAGAGAGTTTTGTGGTGGTGGAAGCACGGAGAGGTGCGTAGTATCACATGCCGAAGGTGCGATTAGTGTTTAACGGATGATGGAGGAGCGTGTTCACTCCCACTACCCCATATTTATTTATGAGTGAATGTTAATGAACCCTATTGACAGCCGTTTGGATCACCGCCAAAATGACTTTTTCCCTATAATTTACTCACGCCATGGAGCATTGAATTCAAGGGGATCATGTGTTCTAGTTTTTTGTCGCATTCCTGATCAAATATGCTAAAACAGAAATTGTATTTGTTTGCCTTTTAGACTTTTTAAACAACAAATTTCACAGGGTAGATATGAAAAATAGAAAGAAAAAGGAAAATAAAGAAATGAGAGACAATTAGACATACCAATCACCAAGCTAAGCCAAAACCGGGCATGGCTTTGAGCATGTTATACTTTCTCAAATATGGTAAATAATAGGTAAATTCAACAGATGAATTTAAACAGACAGATCTAAACGATTCTGATGATGATCTGAGATAATTGTGATGATCTGAGATAATTGCGATGATCTCAGATAATTGCGATTATGTAATCATTGTGAAAGCTAGGGCCTAGCGGACACTGTTGTACGATGAAGCAGAAAACAAGCTAGAGAGATATAGAGGCACGTTTCATTCCCGAACCACAGCTTGATCTGTGTGTCTTTTCACAGCGAGAGGGGGGCGATCGGGAGGTGGGTTGGTCGGGGGCGTCGCTCTCTTTCACACGCCGGGGGGCCAGAGTGTGTGTGTGTTGGGGGGGGGGGGGGGGGGGGGGGCTTTGGTTGCTGTGGTGACGACTGCTTGCCGCAGCGCTGGTTACCTCTTTCTTCTGCAGAGTCAGACTTCACCAAGCCAGCCAGCTGGGGTGGGTGTGTCTGTGTGTGTATAGATTGGGGTCCCAGAGAGAAACAATTGCATCTGATGAGGTTGCATCTGATGAGGGTCCGTGGCCCTATTGCAGTGGTTGTCAACCAGTGGTCCGGGGACCACCAGTGGTCCTTGGGTGCCATGGCATTGGTCCGACATCTCATTGTTCCTACATCCCATTAGTCAGAACCTAACCCAAACCCTAACCCTAACCTCAGCAAAACTATGCCTAAACCTAACCCTAAAACCTAACCCTAACTAGATTAGGACTAAGGAGATTTCTGACTTATGGGCAGTCCCTGGTCCTTGATGGGGTTCCACGTTAGCCTCGTACCCGCCCTCTTCCGGAAACCATTTCATTTGTTTCTCGCAAGAGAAATCCTACTGGATTACTGAAATTGGTCGTTTACTAGGCTAATTCCACGTGGTAGTTGAGTTGGTAACTGTACTGAAAGTTCTTAAAAGGGGTGAAATAATAGTCTAAGAAAAAAGTTTTAGACAAAGTTTACTGAATAGTGGAAAAAATGCAAACAAAGAAAAAGTTACAAAAATGGCTTTTGGTTTACAGCAGCGTTAGCTGGACGGCTCTTGCACAATCATCACAACAACACAGTTGCAAGCGGAAGTATAGTTTTCCCGGCTTATTCAGGTTGTCACATCACACAATGTGAAAACGTAACTTCCTGTTGCTCTCTTCACAGTAAAACGTCTAAGTGGTTCCAAGTAAAACAAATATATTGCAACAAATCCAATAAACGTGCATGCATTGAATGTGTTTTTAACTGTAAATAGCATTTCTTTTTAACTGTTTACTATTTATTAACTCAATGTTTTTATCACAAATGAATTTATACTTTTTAACCACAAATCAACATGATTATGAAATAAATCACAACAGTAACCAAAGGGACCCTTATAGATCTTTAATTCTTGTGAGCGCATTTGGTTTCATTTTACGCTCTCAAGAGTTACATTATTGTTAAACATCTGCATTACTTAATTCACCAGACGTTTACTCAAATGGAGAATGCAGAAGAACTGTGATTTTGAGAAACGTTTGGCTGTCCGATGGTACCAACATCAATACAGCATGGAATCGGGGACAAAGTCTTATCCAACGATAACAAAATATTCGTACGTTTTGGCTCTGTGAGGCTGAATCTCATCAAATGGTGGTCAGTGGCTCAAATGCCAAATAAATAATGGACCTTGATGTGAAAATGGTTGAAATCCACTGCCCTAAAACTTTAGTTACTAGTTATTTTGCAGATATAAATCATAATTTTATAAAACATACATAAACCAGCTTTAGCCCTATTTTATACCTTTTTCTTTTTTGCCTTTTCATATTTTTACTCAAGTACATTTTGAATTCCGGACTTTTACTTATAGTATTTCTGTATTGCAGTATTGATATTTTTACTTAAGTAATAAATGTCAGTACTTTTTCCACCACTGTCTACCTGTTGATTCAGCAGCAACATGGTGTTGCAGCAGCAGTAAAGGAGACAGCTGTTGCAGCTGCTTGTTGTTGCACTACTGGTTTTATATTTACCTATTCATGCTCTCTCACTTACACACTCTTACCAAGCAGCCAATCTGCCGACATTTACCTTCCTGTGTGTTTTGTGGCCTGTTTTATTAGTGGCGTTAGCATTTATTTATTAGTGGCGTTTATTAGTGGCGTAATTCCTCTTAACTCATTCGTAGTTTACGGCCGTAGAGCCCGAAGATTTTTCTATGTCTTTCACTGCCGGCTTCTCCTACCTGTTAACTGGGGCACTCCCATCGTGCGTGATCGGACACTGCTATGCATCGTGTGTTTGCGTATTCCATCAGCTTCTCAAATCCGTTGAAATTTTTTCAATTGATCAATAAGTTCTCCGTCTGTAAGCCGCGGAGTTTATACAGAAAGCTAACGGGCCAAAATAGACGACGGACCATCAGCTTCCGGTCTATGGCTCAATGATAAGTGGTCCGCTCAATAATGTGTCCGTGTAGAAACCGATCACGGAGCATTAGTTCCGGCCTATTTTAGTTCCGCTTCGATAAAAAAATGTGTTTTAATTAAAGCTTATTAAATCTCCGGGTTCTACGGGCATGGCAGAGAAGGAGTACAAAGGGGTATTTTTTTGGCAGCAAAATTGTTAACAAGACCCAGTGCTCCTCTACTGCTGCCAACTTCTCTCCCATCTGCACTGCTCTGTTACTGCTCTCTCTCTCTCTCTCTCTCTCTCTCTCTCTCTCTCTCTCTCTCTCTCTCTCTCTCTCACACACACACACTCACACACACACACACACACACGTTATTAAAGGAATTATAGGTAACGTTAAGACTATTAAAAAATATACAGTATATGTATAAACATTTTTAGCAGTCATTTCCCTTCATCAGCAACTATATTATTGTGCTGGGGTGTTTCCTTGCAGAAAGACACATCCCCTGGCTGTATTTCTGTTCTGTTCCACTAGAAACAGTGGAAGGACGTTTTTGTCAGGGGGAGCTCAGGCGGAGCTCTTAATTGCTCCCTTTGAACTTCATAGGGGTTGTGCACTAAGATAATTGATTGGTCCATAAAAGTGTCAAGTCCTCGTTAGTGATCTCTCTAATCAATGAAAGCAGGAAAGACAACTACTTGTTTGATGCCTGTCATAGAGGGGAGGGGGAGGGGAGAATGTTTTTGTGTACACACAAGCTTGCATATTTTCCTTTAAGTTGTGGGATCAACTTAAGGATCTCATTAATAAGTCGTGGTCACACCATATCATATGCCTATATTAGGCTATATACTGTATAAACACATTTCCCTGTAGGGGCTCTGTGTTCATGTCCCCACAAGTATATACTGTATAAGATAATTTGAGAACAGAATTTGCCTCGCTTGTTGCATACTTCTCCCACCACTGTACGACAGTCCATTTCAGCTCGCAGTCCCCTTCTGGGAGACGCAGAGATGCCCAGGAGAGAGCTGTTGAGATGCCACGTTCTGTCCACTCTGGGCCACTCCTTGGTTCTATAAGGGTCATGAATCAGAATCAGTGCCCATTATTTATTTAAAAGTTAGAAATTTGTTTTGTCAGTTGGTGGTGGTGATTGCAATCATATGGTCGGGTAGCATTTAAGAATGACTTCCTGTTTTTTTTAAGTATATTTAAATGACACGAGTCACACGACTGACGTTTGTTAATAATTTATTTTTTCCACGCTGATGATTCTGCTCTCCCAATAGCACGAACAGCATTCCATTATGGAGAGCTTTTTCATGCGTGTGGATTGTCAGGGGCAGGGGTCTTTTTCAGGCTTTGGTTGAGAGAGAGATAAAGCAGGGAATTAAGCCCACACCATATAATGTTTAAAATCATGTTGCAAAAATTCATAGATTTCATGAATAGCTTCATAGACTTGTTTGACAGCACTATCGTCAGTGTACGTTGGATTCATGTTTATGCGTGTTTTCAGACATTTTAACCACTTAAAACTCTCAATACTTAGTAAACATGATCTTTCACTCTGTACCTTAGTCTGCTCTATCTTCCCTCTCTTTGCCAAAAATAGCCGATCTACAAGCTCACACCGCCTCGCAACGTGAGGCGCTGTGAGCTTGTGGATCTGCCCTTTTTGGCGGGAGTTCTCCTCAGAATATAGATGCTAGGGTTCCAAGTGGTTTCATGTAAAAATAAAAGATCCTATCACACAAAGATTTGGCGCCCTGCCGTTAGTAACTCTGAGGACCCCCTAGGGGTCCCATGGACCCCCTGTTGAAGACCCCTGCTAGATTGTAACTAATTGCTCTTTTTACTCAGGACGGGATGGGAGACACACAATCTTATGTTAAAATTGCCTTGTGGATGGACGTTGGACATCACAAAAGTAACATCCCATTGGCCAATAAATGTCACAACAAAATGTCACAAAAGAATGTCACAAACTCATGTCAGGTATAGAAGAAACACTATCTTATATTGAAATTGCTTTATGTGTGTGGACGGTGGACATCACAAATGCAACATCCCGGATTCGATTGGCAAAAACAATGTCTCAAGAAATGTCACCAAAAAAGAAAGTAACAAATCAGAAGCGGCTTGAAAAATCGAGATGTGAAAGCCCCGTGGTAGCCCTTATAAATTCAAAAGTGTCTTTGGAAAAGGAACCTTTTGCATGTATGTTTTTTAAGAAAAACGTGTTTTATGATTTGTGGGTTATTTGCAATTCCAATCAACCAGCTAACAGGATGCTATCCTGTGTAACACCTTGTTTGTGAAGGATGGACTGTCTGCACGCAACTGGAGGCTTGTCTGGAATGAATTATGTTGCCATTAACATTTTTTATCTCCGTCATACTAACGGGAAAAGAAGAAGAAGAAGTAGAAAAAATAAAACACGCCAACATCTTTTCCGCATGCTCATAACAATTGAGATAACATGCACATAGCATGGCTAATTTCATGCAGTCTGATTTGCATTAATTAAAAAGTGTTTTTTTTTTCAAATTGGAGTGTTTGCCTGCAGTCTTAAGGCTGATTAATACTACCCTCATTAAATGCATCCGTTTTTAAACGATGTAACTGTACAGGGCTGTGTGCCTACTGTATATATTCTTGTACGGCTGCACTAATTGTTCATTGGTTATCAAAGTGTGGTCTGGGGCCCCCCTTGGGTCCTTGAGGGGGTTCCAGGGTGTGGTCCCCAGCTAAATGATTGATAGTTATAGGAACCAAATGGACCCTTATGGGTCCGGTAACTCTGAGAGTGTACAAATGGAACCACTCTCAGAGTTTTAAGGGGGTCCGTGGCCTACTGCGTAGTGAACTGGGGGTTCTCGAAGTTTTAGAACGACCGCTCTGGTTAGCTGCTCAATCAAGGCCTGTGTGGGTGGTGATGCGCTGTGCACGAAACCGGAGGAGCTGGAAGCACCCCGATTTATGGCAAATGTTTACACCATCGGTGGTGTGTGTGTGTGTGTGTGTGTGTGTGTGTGTGTGTGTGTGTGTGTGTGTGTGTGTGTGTGTGTGTGTGTGTGTGTGTGTGTGTGTGTGTGTGTGTGTGTGTGTGTGTGTGTGTGTGTGTGTGTGTGTGTGTGTGTGTGTGTGTGTGTGTGTGTGTGTGGCCGTGCGTGCCTGTGCGTCTGTGTGGTCGGTCTTGAATTCCTTCATGTCACTTTGGACGAGAAAAGGAATTTATCCTCCCGTTTTAGAGCCAGTAAACGTAGTCAACCTATAATTTGCACATCTCCTAGCAACAAGACTTTGAAGACACTAAATATAACTACAGTACATGGTAAACTGTCACATTAGGCTCAGACCTGCTGGCTATGATAGCTGTGTGTGTGTGTGTGTGTGTGTGTGTGTGTGTGTGTGTGTGTGTGTGTGCGTGTACGCATGTGTTTGCGTGCGTGTGTGTTTGTGCGTGCATGCTTGTATTACTACTTTTACCAGTAAGACTCCCTAATTGGGAGATAAGCGACCGTCAGGTCGCATACACAAACTTTAGAAGGCAATGGTAGCCAATCAGGAAGGAATATGGGAAATGGGACAGATCCATGTTGATGACATGACTTTAGAGATACTGTGTACCGCTTTGCGTGATTTTAGGGCAAAATCTGTAGGAGCACTAGTGTCCAAAAATGTGTTTAGCAAAAATCGGCCTGATGGTGGCGATAGAAGAGGGCCATGTGAGAAATGAGGGGGGTTTGGCATGGATCGGGGCAACGGTGGCGGAGATATGAGTAGGGCAAAAGTGTGACGTGACGGACGGACAGACAGACAGACAGACAGACAGACAGACAGACAGACAGACAGACAGACAGACAGACAGACACACTGACTGACAGACTGACAGCCGGTGGAGCTTGTAATCTACATAGGTTATTAAATTGATACATATCCTTGTCAGGATTCTCAGGAACAACATTCAGAAATTACAAATAATGGGTTCATATCAACGACCAGACATGCTATATCTGGTTACTATTGCGGGATGGTGCAGGTTTTTGATCTTAATTATTTGACCTCCCGTTCCTGCACTTATAAAAATAAAATAAAAATCCACTCCAAAAATGCGAAATGTTTGTGTGGAGTCCTGTGGTGGTAAGAACCATGGGATCAGACTCTCAATACAGGCCTCTGGTCCTCAGTGTAAATTTGATTTTGGGTTGAAAAAAGGAACTGGGACAGAAACCTGCTCAGTGAGGAATAGGGCTTATATGGTTAACCACTTAAATTATCTACTCTCAGTAGAACAGACCTGAGTTACAACTACATTCGGACAGTTTTCCCATCCCATCAAATGTCTTCGCCGATCAGCTCACACCCATCGGTTATATTTTGTTCCCTTTCCCCAGAATTTGGATGCATGGGCTTCAACGAATACAAGAACGCTCGCCCAAAACCAATGAAGAATACAAGAACCGCAGGGGGGGGGGGGGGGGGGGAGCAGTCCGCGGGGAAAAGAATTGGCGTCCCTCAATCACGGAAAAAAATACACTAATATAATGCTCTGAGGGACTCCGCTCAACTGTGTGTGAAGCAGCAGACATGAACCTCCACTCTACCCTCCTCTCTCTCTCTCTGTCTCCTCTCCCAGCCCTCTTTGGACATTCAGCGTCTCTCTGTGTCTGCCTGCCACCCTGTCCCCCCGTCGTCCTATCATCATCACCACCACCACGCTCACTCAACACACCTTCAGCGCTCAACGCAGACCTGCTCCTTTCAGCGGGCTGTCACTGCACGCCCCGCCTCCTCCTTATAGCGCTGACTGCTGCTGTTTTATCAACAGAAAGCATACCGTAGGAGAGAGGGTGTCTGTGTGTGTGCGTGCGTGTGTGCGTGCGTGTGTGCGTGCGTGCGTGCGTGCGTGCGTGTGCACGTGTGCATCAGAGAGAGAGCTGGTTGTTCCAAAGCCATATGGTTGTTGTCTTGCGATCCTCTGTAGACCCTCTCAGCTGTGACATCCGTTAAGCACACATGATCATGGACTCATCAGCCTTGGCGGAGCTGTGTGTGTGTGTGTGTGTGTTTTTTTTTATACTTTAGTGGAGTTCTACCCCACTGCTTCTCAGAGACAAATGTTGTACTTTTTACTCCTCTACAAATAGGCTATTTGAAAACTTTAGTTACTAGTTACTTCAGCCCAATTTAAACTTGGGCTATTTCAAAAAAGCCGATCTACAAGCTCACAAGGTGTCTCATTGTGACGTGTTGTGAGCTTGTGGATCAGCTATTTTAAAAGGATGTTTGCACATGTTCTACACTTGAAAACTTTGCAAAGTGACTACTTTTACTTTTGGTGCTTTAGGTATATTTTGATGCCAATACTTTTGTAGTTTCACTCAAGTAAATTTTGAATACCAGACTTTTGCTTTTAACAGAGTATATCTACATAGTGGTATTAATACCACTATGTAGATATGTATGTATAGGTTGTAAAGCGCTGAGGAGAAAGGCATAGGCATAAATGCAGTCCATTTATCAGTCCATTTATCTTCCCCCAGGGACCAGGAGAGCAGAGAGAGAGAGAGACACGCGAACAGTCACTTCGGCGGTCGATCTCTATATCAGTGATATAGAGATCCCTCCCTAAATAATCCTATTTGAACGGGGCATTACATGTTCGCATCCACAAATTATTATCCATGCATATCATAAATGCTTATCATGACATGTAATACATTCTCAATTTAGATTTTAACATCTTTGACAATCAAACAATGATGTACAAAAAAAAGAGAAAATTGAAAAAAAAAACAAAAAAAAAACATACATACTGTAGACCTCCATTACCAAAAGAACAAAACACAATGAAGCCATGGACTTTATTTCCATTGCGGTCCTTTTATATGTTTGTACGTGTGAGTTATGTAAATGAGGAGTGAATGAGTGAGCTGAATGTTCCAGTCTCTGTGAGAAGAGGCGTGGGTGTGCTTCCATGCGTGGGGGCGGGGTGAGGTACATATAGGGAATAATTAACGCCGATACAAACTCCAAACCCGTGAAAGCCATCTCTATAAAAAGGAAGAAGCTAAAACAGTGATCACGTCCAACTTCCATTCAGCCAGCTCTTCATCTAATTGGTCCATGCTCGTTATAAGATGGCACCATTTCAGTCCATTCAGTCTGTGTCTCAGAGGAGAAACCTGCCTACCCCGTGACATCATCGGTATAGGCAAGATAGGTCAGACATTTCAAACAAAGACTGCAACCTTTTATCTTGAATTTTTTGTTGCTTCTATTTCTATATGTCTACGAGGCGAGCATTTGTCACTATTTTGAGTTACATGAACCATGTGATCGGTGCTGACCCAGACCAATTATATGAAGATGAGGTTGAAAATGTGTTAAATGCTCGTGTTATGTGAGGACTTAAAGGGTATCAAAAGAGCAAATAGACTTAAGGTCTGCATGTAACCCAAATTAAGCCTCTCTCTCTCTCTCTCTCTCTCTCTCTCTCTCTCTCTCTCTCTCTCTCTCTCTCCCTCTCCCTCTCCAGACGTGCAGGTGAACGGGGAGCCGTGTGACTGTGATGTCATCGCAGACTGCAGGGTGGGCGAGCCGGTGACGCTGGAGGTGAAGCTGACCAACCGCAGCAAGGTGGCGGTGGGGCCCTTCGCCCTGACCGTGGTCCCCTACCAGGACTACCAGAACGGCACGCAGAACTACGACCTGCAGGACGCCGTCACCTTCATCGGCTCCAACACCTTCTACATCGACACGGTCAGTGTGGGGTCTCTAAGTACTCGCATCTTTAACTTGAAGAGGTGGTGCCATAGTTTTGTACTTTTTCTGTTTTGTATGTGTCTATGGAGTTACATTACTCTAATAGACCACCGGGTGGGGTTATAATGTGTACTTTTGCCTTCCCTGTGCACTCCACCACTTTTCAACCTATCTTCAAGGTCCTCACTAATGTTCATGATAAAATATCAAAAAAAAAATCTACTCAGTTTGGGTCTCATAGGAGAGCTGTGGGTGGGTCAAATCCTTCTACCGGTGACATCATCAATGGGAAATGCAAGCTAGTAGAAACGGCAGGCTTTCTATTCCTGAAAAAGTTGCAATGTTAAAGTGGAAGCCATTGTTCTCGTGATAATAAAAATCTAAATATTTTTTTTCAAAAATATTATTATTATTTTTTTTGTCAAACGATGATGTCACCGGTAGAAGGATTTGACAGCTCTCCTATGAGACCCAGACTGAATAGAAAATAATTGTGATATTTTATTATGAACATTAGTGAGGACCTATAATATGAAGACAGGTTGAAAAGTGGTGAACTACTCCTTTAAGCCTCTGAGTCAAAAGTTTTGGCTTAGCAATTCTATTATCGATTCTCTTGAGAGACGAGAATCATGTTGTTGAAATCAAATCAAATCACTGGCACATACATACAGTAATCGTCTCTGTCGGGTGTAAACCTCATGATTATGTCCAACTGTTGCTTTTCAGCATTCAAAACCTCAAAAGTAGCAGATCTACATGCTCTAAATGTGTCACTTCGCACTGCGCTTCGAGCTGGCAAGTCTGCTACTTTTAATGCTTTTACTCATTGAGCAGTAGAGGATGCATGTCAACTGTATCACACAGAATTGTGACCATGTGTAGGCAACAGTTCCTCCTGGGGTAACGTTATTCCATATGTCACCTGTTTCAATGTAACGCTACATTCGCTAAAGTCTGCATGTTTACTTGCCCTGAGATGGTTTACATTTTCTTAGCCTAGGAGCGGCTGATATCCCATAGGGGGACCTTGTCTGGAGGTATGATAATAAACTTATGTTTCTATGTCAGTATGTGCTCAAACCTTTTCATGTGAAGGACCCCCAACATAACGGACCCCCATTTCAAAATATTTAGTTCCAGGGACCCACCCCCAGAAGCAAACTTTGAGTTACAAATGTGAGCTTGTATATCTGCTATTTTTCAATAAGCTAAAGTATAAAATAATTAAGGCCCCTCCACCTTGGGCCCTATGCAACTCAGTCCCACTTTTCCCCCCCTTGTAACGCCCCTGCCTAAACGTATTGTATTGTATTGTGTTTGTCCCTGGTTGCAGGTTCTAAAGGTATTGTATTGTGTTTGTCCCTGGTCTCAGGTCAGTCCTAAAGCAGACTGGGGTTGCGTGGGAGCGCTGCTCTTCCTCCACACTGGAGACTTCTACCTGAACATCAAGTTCCAGGACGACAGCGCAGGACGAGAGCTTCCCCTGGCCTGGTTCGCTCTGCCCAGCGTGCACATCAAGACCATGGACACACCCTTACAGGCCGGGGCCTAGGGGGGGCGCTAGACATGGCATTTCTGGGCATGGAGAAAGGATTTATAGGCTGAGGACTTAGAAGAGGTGGGTTGGGGGGGGGGGGGGGGTCTGTACACAATCCTAGTCCAGTGGTTCTCAAATGTTTTCATTTCTCAAAGACCGTTACTCTGAGATTGTACAAAATGGAACCAAATGGAACCTTTCGGCAGGGGTTCTCAAACCTTTTCAAGACTAAGGACCCCCAAATTGATATGTTTTTGGGTTGCGGGACCCCCCATCTGAAAATGATTTGTGCCAGCAGCCCCTATAAGAGAAGGTTTACATTACATTACAACATTACACTGCTTGAGTGGTGGAACACTGTCTCCTATGCGTGACTATGTGTGTGTGTGTGTATGTATGTATGTAACTTTGTCTGTAGCATGGCGCACATAACAAACACACACACACACACACACACACACACACACACACACACACACACACACACACACACACACACACACACACAGTATAACTTAATGAATGGAACTGCTCAAATCCACCGCTCACTTCAAAATGGGTTTGATTTTTGAATATTCAACCATAATTGTTTAAAATCATTGTGATGCTTTATTAACTATGCCCCACAAGTACCCACTTTGAGCTACTGTCTTACGGCAGTTACGGGTCCATTTGGTTCCATTTTGTACACTCTCAGACTAGTTAAAGATATGTTAGGGTCCTTTTGGAACCCCTAAGGGTCCCTGCCTGGACCCCACTTTTGAGAACCACTCCCCTAGCTTATCGATTGAGTCACATGTAAATATTGCTTTGATTGCTTTGCTTAAATATTGATGTACTGTACAGTAACTTGGAAGGTTAAAGGGGCAGCTTCAATGTAATGTACATCAAGGTGATTCCCAAGATGTGGACATCTGACACAACGCTTCCTGATAGATTCTGTGTCACTGCCAGAGATTTTCACATAGGCCGCTTTTAATAGAGCCTGGAGCGACCTTTCCCGACCTTTTCTGCATCAGGGGCCCACTTGAAAATCTGGAAAGCACCCGTCTGAGCACTTAAAGGAGCACTCCATCCATTTTTAACCATACCTTCATATAATTGGTCCTCAATAATGCTCATTAGAAGATACTAATGCTCACTCTGTGAACACACTGAGTGTCCACACATACATTATGGGTGGGCTGTGGACCGTTCAGAAACCCGCATAACAATGATGACACTTTCTTTCCTATAAAGGTTATAGCATAATGTAGGGGTCTTCAACAGGGGGTCCGGGACCCCTTGGGGGTCCTCAGAGTTACTACAGGGGCGGGCGCCAAATCTTTGTGATAGAATCATTCTTTTAAAGGAATAACTTGAACCCTTGCATCCCTATTCTGAGGAGAACTATAGACAAAAATAGCAGATCTACAAGCTCCCAATGCCTCGGGAGCTTGTAGATCGGCTATTTTCGGCAAATAGGTTTGGTGTAGAGGTAAAAAAGAGCAGACCAAGTACAGAGTGAAAGGTCAAGTTAACTAAAAACACAAATCCAACATAGACTGATGACAGTTCTGTCAAACAAGTCTATGAATCTATCTATGAAATCGATGAAAATCTGCATCACACATTCATACACTCATTTATATTATTATTATGTAGAGGGGGTCCCTGCTTCATATCTCTCTCAGCCAAGGCGGTCCTTGGCCTGAAAGCATTGAAGACTCCTGGCATAATGAAAGCCATAATTGTTCTCTTTCACACACCGTGGGTCATCGATGCGTCCAACGCGGACAAATTGTGTCTGTGGCAAAGACTTGGATGTTCTTTTGTAGACGCCATTACGATGTTCTTATTTTGATCAAACCCAATTACTGAATGTCAAGTCTACAGAAGTAGACTCATTAGGAGTCCTACTAGTTTAACTCTGAGGTTCTAATCAAACCAAAGGTCTGTTTGGTTTCATTTGAACAGTTACATGCATGTTATGGTCATTCAGGGCTAGCTCTTTGTTTTTGGTAATAATATTGGGGGGGTCGGGTCCCTGGGGGGTCCCTGGGTGGTCCCGACCCACAGGTTGAGAACCACTGGGATAAAAGATTGAAAGTGACACGTGAAGTGTCTTACGTCACGTGTACAGTAATAGCACAGTGGGATATGTAATCTTGTCACTTGAATAAATGTTTTGTCACAGGTCGATCAGCTCCTGTATTATGTATGAGCCCTTTTTTTTTTAAATCACTTCCATCATCTTTTCTCTTTTTTCTGTTAGTGACCTTTTCTCAGCCGGTGCCCCTCAATTAAATTCTCCGATAATGAAAACCAGATACTGAATAATGATGTATGAATTATCCTGGAGTGGGAGATAACCATCAGAACAGGGTTTTAACACGGATACAGTAAAGCGGGGGCTAATCCCTGTCATACGCTGCTTGACAATTGTCGCATTCCATTAAAAGCCTCATTTGTGTACTTTTGTCGGGCGACGGAGCCACGCGTGGCTGAAAATAGCCGATCTACAAGCTCAGAAATGACACCGCAGGAAACAGATATAGTTTCAAACAGTATATCAAATCTGACAGGCTCTGATTATCCTGTCATGTGTACCTATAATCCTTATCTCTTTGGACCTCGTCTTCTTAAAGCGGTGAGTTCATCCAAAATGAGGCCTTGGATTCACGGACAGTTCTTTTTTTATTGCATTCCTGTGTCTACAGTATGTGAGACATGATCAGGGGTGTCGCACCAAATTCTGGGCCCTATAGGTACAAGGATTCACTGCGGGCCCCCCATGAATGTTCTTCATAGGGGGAGCGGGTTTAGACTGGGAACGCATTATTATGCATTATTTTGTGCTTTAACTATTGAAGAATGGCAGATATACAAGCTCACTGCGCGGCACCGAATCTTTGAATATTTCAAATCCTTCTAAGGTTTTTTTGAAAAACCTATGTTTCTATGTCAGTGATGCTCAAACTTTTTTATGTGAAGGACCCCCAAAAGTATATGTATTTAGCCACGGACCCCCATCTCAAAACATTTCGTTACACGGACCCCCCAGAAGCAAAATTTGATTTAATGCTTAAAAAATACATATAATAATAAAGATTTGCACATATTTTCACAACTTTTCATAAATAGCAGATCTACAAGCTCGCAGCGCAGCACTCAGTGCCGCGCTGTGAGCTTGTATATCTGCTATTCTTCAATAGGTAAAGGATAAAATAATTAAGGCCCCTCCACCTTGGGCCCTAGTAACTCAGTCCCACTTTTCCCCCACTTGTGACGCCCCTGATGACCTTTGACACAATCAATCTAAATGTCTCAATAGAAGAGATGGGAGACAAAGGCAGCGCAAGGCGAAGGTACCGGTAGATGTGCTATTTTTGTCTCAAGTTCTCCTCAGAATATAGGGATGCTATAGGGATCAAGTGGCTGATGTGAAAAATATATCCTATCACACAAAGATCTGGTAGTAACCTGTAGTAACTCTGAGGCCTAGGGTCACAGATCCCCTGTTGAAGACCCCTGTGCATAGACAGGATGACTACTGAATGACGAGCTCATGAAAGATCACCAACACTCACTTGAAATCCTTTTAGGGTTTCAGCGTGACTGGCTGTGGACCGAAACGTCCATGTCTTGAACTGCTGCATGGGTCATCAATAAATAAGAGATCCTAAAAGGAATTCAAGTTAATGCTTAAAAAATACATAGGCCTATATTCAAACTAAAGATTTGCACATATTTTCACGACTTTTCATAAATAGCAGATCTACAAGCTCGCAGCGTAGCACTCAGTGCCATGCTGTGAGCTTGTATATCTGCTATTTTTCAATAGGTAAAGTATAAAATAATTAAGGCCCCTTCACCTTGGGCCCTAGTAACTCAGTCCCAGTAACTCAGCTCAAAAAAGGGGGATCCTTTTTGGAGCAAGTGTTTCATGCCAAGTGCACCCAGGTTGTGAACGGAACTGAATTTAAGTGACGAATGCTCGCATTCATTCTTTTTTAAGTTATCCTGACTTAGACTACTGAATAAACCTGTTTCTGTCATGTGTGTCAGAGAATTTATGTACGTATTAAAAAAAGGCAACTTCTATTCACTCAATGATGATAATAAATAAATTGTTGCTATTCGTAGAGATTGTGCTATGCTGTGTCTGAATTGTGTCATGTGTACAGTGTCAAAAATGACATTAAAGGTCTTTGCACACTTCTGCGTTTTTTCGGGCTGAGTGAATTTCGGAGCGCGCAAATAAAAAAATCAACCTCACGTTATGTCAGTCACGTTTGCACACTCTCTCTCCTTGCCCTGAAAAACGCAGCAGTGTGCAAAGTCCCTAGATGATAACCTAAAAAGCACTAGCGTCTAGCTCAAACACACCGTGAGTTTACCAGGGGATTGACTTTATGACAGCAACACCCGTCATAATTCCACTCCTCCTCTATCTAATTATTGGAAAGCATTAAACACTTGATATTGGCTGTGTTTTCATCTCTAACCAGTACTCTATGAGTGTGAGGTGACGGATGTCACACCTTGTACAGTAAGCGACAGACAACAGCGGCTTTCTCTGTCTTCCTCTTATAAAAAGGACATCATTGTCTAAATCCTGGTGCCATGGCGTTGGTCCGAAGGTTCATTAGTCCGAAGGTTCATTAGTCCTAAGGTTCATTAGTCCGAATTTGTTAAGAATACTAAGCCTAATTCTAACCCTAACCTTAACCTCAGTAACCCTAACTAAATTCGGACTAATGAACCTTCGGACTAATGAACCTTCGGACTTATGGGCAGTCCCTGGGTGCCATGGCGTTGGTCCGAAGGTTCATTAGTCCGAAGGTTCATTAGTCCTAAGGTTCATTAGTCCGAATTTGTTAAGAATACTAAGCCTAATTCTAACCCTAACCTTAACCTCAGTAACCCTAACTAAATTCGGACTAATGAACCTTCGGACTAATGAACCTTCGGACTTATGGGCAGTCCCTGCGTGCATATTTGTGAGCGGCGGAGGTTGAGCGGGTTCTACAATGCACATTGTAAAGCACTTTGGATATAATGTGCTATATCATCACTGTCGGGCAGAAACCTCGTATCTCCAAGTTTCAAATGTGTATGTTTTTTTGCGAAGTAAAGCCCTGCTTCATCAGACAAGGCTGTCGCACAAAAGTAGTGAAAACAGCCGATCTACAAGCACACAGCTTGTAGATCGGCTGTTTTCAATAGCTTAGTTCTTTTTTTTTTTTTCAAAACGGTTTTGGACATACAAGGTTTCCACCCGACAACGACGATATGCTGTGCATACAGTATAAATTCACCATTTTATCATTAAAAAACTAAACAATGGATGGGCAGCTTTCCACACAAAAGTTGGGAAGAATGGTTACCGGTATATAGGCTGCCCAGAAGGTTGAATTTTGGGTCACAAAAATGTCAAAGATCAAGCTCACTGTCAAGCTCATAGGAGACATGTAGGCCTAGATCTAGAGATGTTGGGCAGTGTTCATTTTGATTTTGTTTTAGTCAGTTGAATGAATAAAATTCAATTTAAAGCAGATAAAAGCTGAAGAATGACCAGGTGCTCTAGGTCAGGGGTTCCCAGATATTTTTTGCTCGGGGCACCCCTAAAATATTATTTTCATCCAAGGCACCCCTACATTATTATATTCCTAATTTTCACTCCCAGCACCTTATATTTATAGCATATTTTAGCGATTATGTTGCGAGGAAAGCGAGTTAATAGCCATTTTGGTTAGAACTGACTTTGTACTTCAAGTTTAAAATGATACTAAATATATTTTTAAATGTCTAAATACATTTCAAATATTATCAAATGATCTCGCGGCACCCCAGGGTGCCCCGTCACCCACTTTGAAAACCCCTGCTCTAGGTGAATCCTACTGTACATAGGCCTACAGTATATTAAAAATACACGTTCTTCAAAACACACTTTTTGTTAGTGATGGAGAGTGCACACGGGGGGGAAAGAATTCACCCATTTCTTTACAGTGATGTGACAATAATTGCTGATTCTGATTATAGGCAAACATTTGTTACAAACGGACGAACAACCAACAAAAATAGGAAAACATTCTGCAATGAATCTGAGAGAGAAAAAGCCAAAGAAAGAAAGAAAGAAAGCCTTGTTTTGTTCTTTATGTTTGTTCATTTGTAGAAACCATCCTCGGGATTCAGACTCAGGCAGGCGAAACGGAGCAACCAGTGGATCTATGAAACGCCCTGTGGTTTTATTGGCACACAAAATAAACACACACACACACACACACACACACACACACACACACACACACACACACACACACACACAAAAGCATAAACTAATCCTGCTCCTCAAAGATTAACAGCATCACTAAGTGGGCTGCTGCACTCATGCTTGCAACAACCCAAGCAGAATTATCTCTGTTCCAGACATGCCTGTGTGTGTCATTGTGGACTCTCTGACGGACAAGAGAAGAGACTGAGGTGTCGGTTCAACGGCCGCCTGGAGTCTCAGATAAGTGTGTGTGTGTGTGTGTGTGTGTGCGTGTGTGCGTGCGTGCGTGCGTGCGTGCGTGCGTGCGTGCGTGCGTGCGTGCGTGACTGGCTCCTCCATACCTCCAAAACCTGATCAACCCCTACAACCCCACCCGTTCACTCAGATCAGCCGACACAGGGATGCTGACAGAACCCTCACTAAAAACCAAAAATCCACTCCTCCTAGACAATTTGCCCTCCTGGCCCCCAAACTGTGGAATAAACTCCCTGGCTCTTGCACTTAGAACTACAGACTCACTGCACGCACGAGCGAGCGAGCGAGCGTGCGTGCGTGCGAATGGACGTAACTCACAAATAAGTGCTTTGTGTGAAGCTGGTGTAGAAATCCAGACCATAATTGCTATTGCGAATAGTAGCGCCTGCAGCGTGTGATG
>NC_137819.1:32092724-32125224 GCF_963921795.1 Nannobrachium achirus
GTCTGGGGGCCAGCTGTTACCGGGACCACGGCCACCGCCACCTCCACCACCGGCGGCATCACGCACCGGTCTGCCCCTCGTCGCCGTCCGCCACCTCGTCTTCCTCCAGACGCTGCCGCCGCTTCCCCGACTGCTGCTGCGCCTTACCGGGGGTCCATCCGGGGGGACATGAGCCCCTCACCCGCCGCTTCCTCGTGGCCATGAAGCGGCAGAACGTGCGGACGCTGTCCCTGATCATCTGCACGTTCACCTACCTGCTGGTCGGCGCCGCGGTCTTCGACGCCCTGGAGTCCGACTTCGAGATGCGCGAGAAGGAGCAGCTGGAGGCGGAGGAGAGGCGTCTCCAAGGGAAATACAACATCAGCGAGGATGATTACCGCAAGCTGGAGACCATCATCATGGAGGCCGAGCCGCACAGGGCCGGCGTGCAGTGGAAATTCGCGGGGTCGTTTTACTTTGCCATCACGGTCATCACCACCATAGGTGAGTTAGTATATCGCACTTTTCTCATTATGTAACGCCATTACGCACGGCTGCTGTTGGGTGCACTTCTACTTTCAGGGCCATAACACTATTATAACAGTGAATATGAGGGAGGATATAACATGTCCTGAGATACATGAACATCCAAGACAAATCACAACCTATCAGATGAGATATAGGCCTACTATTATGTGCTGACAAGACAAGATAAAGTTGTCAAGCAACATGTTGCCGTGCAGTTCAGTTCACACCCACTGGAAATGCTTTTCCTGGCACGATCATCACAGGGAATTGTTGACTCTGTGTGTGTGTGTGTGTGTGTGTGTGTGTGTGTGTGTGTGTGTGTGTGTGTGTGTGTGTGTGCGTGTGTGTGCGTGTGCGTGTGCGTGCGTGCGTGCGTGCTTGTGTGCGTGCGTGCGTGCGTGCTTGCGTGCGTGTGTGTGTAATGTGTGTACGTATAGACCCGTGGGTCATAATCACGCACAGGATCTATTATACGATACGAATGAATCCTCGAGTGGATCAATAAGATTATATAGGCTATATAATGTGTGATTTCAAAGGCCACGTAATGTTGCCAGTACACAGTAAACGTTTCCAGCGTTGATTTATCCACTTGTAACTCCGAGTGCAACTGTAACCGAATGGACCCATTTGTAATTTGCCTACATTTGCATCTCGGAGCTGAAATGAACACAGAATAAATATAGGCTACTGTGTCTGTGTACCATTTTGAGTGTACAACATACTTTTCTCGTTATTCTTTTTAAACAAACATAGGGCCTATAATTACGAAGAGGTATAGAGAGTCACAATGACAAAGCCATAACTCGAACTCAAGCTTGATAAAAGGCAAGGATTTCTCACGACTAGTAAACAGCTTTTAATAGGCCTATAATGCGTGGATATCATATTCATATATCATTCATATATTCATATTCGTTTTCTTTCTTTCATTCTCTCTCTCTCTCTCTCTCTCTCTCTCTCTCTCTCTCTCTCTATATATATATATATATATATATATATATATATATATATATATATATATATATATATATATATATATATAATGCAGTAGGAGTATAGGATGTTATTTTAAGCACGGAATCATGAGCCAGTCCAAAAGCTCCGTCAGTTTGTGCTGCTGCTGACTGTAGTGTGGTGCTGAAAGGACAGCTCCTCTGAGCTCAGCTGCAGACAGGGGCCACGTCATGAGAAAGCCTTTGTAGTAGTAGGACTGTGACTGTCTCGCTCGCATCTCTTGTCTAAAAAAAGACCTAATCTCCAAGCTATACCAACGCCTCCTTGTAGCCCATACTTTTGCCTAATATAACTGATCTACTAACACGCCTTGTAGATCAGTTAGCCAAACGACCGCCTCCTATGGCCTATACATGAAGTAGGCCTATATAAAAACAACATTACTTTTTTCTATTGATTGAGACTGTGATCAATAATTGAAAATAGTAAATGTACCCCATTGATTCCGGAATCAATGGGCACATTTATTATAATCATATTATTGCCTTAGGAATGCGACACAAACTTCTTTTTTAAGTCTCCATTTTTGAAGTCTCCATGGAGTGAGTAGCCTAATCAATAGGAGAAAAAAAGTCATTTTGGGGATGAACTATTCCTTTAAGCTTAATCAGCGTACTCACAACCTGGCAACCGCGATGACAAGGCCCACCCCAGTCTATCTTATTCTTTATGACAGGTTGGAAAGTCCAAATGGGGATTTATAGGCATTCGATTCCATTTCTTTGCAATAAGTCACTGCCACTAAAGTCGTTACTGTGTCATAGGAAGCCAACCGCTGTGAGTTAGAGAAAAGCATCACGAGTGGTGTTGCCAAAATAAGGTCCCCGCTCCCCACCGCGTCGGTTCAGCAGATTATGCACACAGTGCTGTTATTTAAAACGTGTCCCCGGTTAGACCTCTTAGACTGGAAATGAGCTGAGATGGGGGAGCGTATTCAATATTAATTTCACCTTTCTAGAGGTCACAGTCAGAGTCAGGGATGCTTCCTTCCCCATTAAGGAAGTCAGATAGAGCCCAGGACTATTTTTATTATTCAGGTGGAGTACTTTTAGCTAAGGGGAGAATCAAGCACTAGGCATGTCCTGGAATTTACTTTTAAAAGACATGCTGCAAAGACTAATGAAGGTGACTCCATTGTTTCTGTCTGGGATGATGGGATTAAAGCAGTAAACATGTAATATAAATGTCTCCTTGTAAAGAACACATGCAATCCTCCTTGGTGTCTTAGAGGGCATTCGCTGGTTTAAAGGGATGCTGTGTTTTCGGGAAACACGGTGGTATACATTTAAAGTAGTGGTTCTCAAATTGGAGGCCGGGGAACCCCTGGGGGTCCGTGACGTGGTTCCATGGGGGTCCCCGCAGCTTAAATGACTGATAATTAGGAACCAAATGGATCAGTTCTGTAACTAAAATGGAACCATTGGGTTATACGGGTCTGTAACTAGAGTGTACAAATGGAACCAATTGGACCCTTACAGGTCTGTAACTCTGAGAGTGTACAATTGGAACCAAATGGACGCTTACGGGTCTGTAACTCTGATACTGTACAAATGGAACCAATTGGACCCTTACAGGTCTCTCTGATACTGTACAAATGGAACCAATTGGACCCTTAAGGGTCTGTAACTCTGAGAGTGTACAAATGGAACCAATTGGACCCTTAAAGATCTGTAACTCTGAGAGTGTACAAATGGAACCAATTGGACCCTTACGGATCTGTAACTCTGAGAGTGTACAAATGGAACCAACAGGACCCTTACGGGTCTGTAACTCTTGAGTGTACAAATGTAACCAAATGGACCCTTACGGGTCTGTAACTCTCAGAGTGTACACATGGAACCAAATGGACCCCTAAAGGGGTCCGTGGCCTAATGCATACCACAATTGGGGTCCTAGAAATTAAAATGTGAGAAGCACTAATTTAAAGGAATGACAATGACTTTTCTTTCATTGACATGGACTCAATTAGTTAAATGAGGTAAAAGTCCCTAGAAGATGGTCCAGTAATTAGCAGTGTTTACAACCAGGCTCACAGGCAGTATAATAAGAGCAATTAAGACACATAGACCTGCAGCTATACTAAATAGACCCAAGCCAGGGAATTTAATTAGGAAATAATCCCAGAAATAAAACAAAGAGAATATTGTGGAGTGTGTCTGCCAGTTTATCAGTGGTGTCTGAGGCTCTATAATTACAGGTGTGATGTGGTGTTGTTGTAGGGCAGTGGTTCTCAACCTGTGGGTTAGGACCTCCAGGCGGGTCCCCACAGGATTTTGGGGGAGTCCCCAGATGACAGTGAGGTGACAATTTAAGGTCTTTTTTAAATAAGAAAATAAGAAATACAAAATAAAATAAAATAAAAAAACACAAAGAAAGAAAAGAAAAAGACCAAAAAAGTATCAAATCATTGGCCAAATTATCAAATAATATAAGAAAGAGACAACAGTCAAAATTAATGTAGTCCTAATGTCTCAACGCCTACAATTCCAAGTGCTGCAGGGTGGTGCAGCAGTTCAAATAATGATTATTTTGTGGGGTCGCATGCAGCCTGAAAAGGTTGAGAACCACTGTTGTAGGGTCGTGTCCCACACTTTGCCATGCCAAGGGATCCCAAAAAGCCATAGCCTCTGGCTGCAGCCCCCTATTCAGAAATGTCTTTAAAGAGGTGGTGTTGTAAAATGAGTGTATGTGCCCTTTAAGAGGAATGCTGGGAGACGCGGGAGGTGTGGATAGTGGAGGGAGGAAGTAGTTGATCTCTGACCTGTGTAGTGTTTGATGTGGGGAGAGAAGCAGTGTTTTGATGTTCACGATACTGAAGAAGTGATAATAAACGAACTTTGCTTGATTAAAAGTGACTGTTAATTCACCACTGTGCAACGGGAAAATAGTTACACGTTGGGTTGTACCCCGAAGTTAATAACGGATTACGGATTAAGTGTTATAGTGTTAACTTCGGCCATGGAATTGAATGGAATTCAGTTCCCCTGTGTCTGCCGGTTTTGAGACGTCCGGAGGCGAAGACAGGAAAGGTTACAGTGGTGCCATAGTTTTGTACTTTTTCTGTTTTGTATGTATGTGTCTATGGAGTTAACATTACTCTAATATACCCCCAGGTGTGGTTATGATATGCAAATATGTCTTCCTTGTGTATTTGTGGTTACTTCCTGAAAGCTGAAAGCCTCTGAGTCGAATTAAAGGCCCAATTGAAATACACAGATATAATGAGCAACATAAAATCATCCCCTCCCCTTTTCACCATGCAGAAACATCTGTGGATGTGGCTTCAGCTGGGTCACCACCCACCTGAAAACCATGCATACTTAACGAACAGGTGGGTGTGGCCACATAAAAACAACATTTTTACACTTGCTGAGGAAAAACAACAACACACAAATAGTGACAATAGCAGATATTTTTTATTGTTACTGTACTTTCTGGGTGGAGGGAAATGTAGGATTTTTTTGTCCAAAGTAGGGTTGCCAGGTTAACATTGGTTAAAGTGGAGTAATAATCATATGATCATAGTGCTGGATGAGAGAAATGGAGATGTGAGTGAGTGGAGCAGATTAATATGTGCTATGGGAATCCCATAATGCACCAGGCCTTGGTCAGCCCCATAATAATATCAGGCCCAGGTTGCGTAGTATTTGGCATACTGAATAGTATGTTAGTATTTGATTTCAGACAGCCGGTCCGAAATCAAATACTAACATATCGTCGTTGTCGGGTGGAAACCTTGTATGTCCAAGACCGTTCGTTTTGTATTTATCATTTTAAAAATGAACTAAACTAGTGAAAATAGCAGATCTACAACCACACAACGCCTCGCGGACGCGGTGCGAGGCGTTGTGTGCTTGTAGATCGGCTGTTTTCACTACTTTTGTGCGACAGCCTTGTATGATGAAGCAGGGCTTTACTTGGTGAAAAAACGTAGAAACTTGAAACTTGGAGATACGAGGTTTCTGCCCGACAATGACGATATAGTCTTCCAAGCAGTGGCGTAAATATGGTATGTGGAGCCAGTGCGCTTCACCGGGGCCTAGACAAGCAGGAGGCCCATTAATGAAGGAAGAAGAAAAAACTACGGGCAGCAGATATATGCAAAGGCAGTTGAGAAAATATTGAAGTAGCCTGTGGCTGCCGCTTCTATTTCCAGTAGTAGACTACAATTTCAAAATAAAAAGTATATTGTTGATTGAATGATCGCATTGTATCCAAAAAAAGACCCTTGTTTTGAAATGCCCACTGTTTAGAGAGGAAACAGTCAGAGTTCTATTGGCCGGGCCCCTTGACGACTTTGACTTGGCTTCCTCCACTCAAAACAACAACACCACGCCTGGGCATAAAACACAAGACTTTGGAGCAAAAGTTAGTATTTACCGTGCTCTCTGAAACCAAGACAATGAAGGCATAGGGAACAAAAACGTATTTTGTCATCTTCCTTTAGCAGGTGAGTTAAGTAATAAATGTAATATGCTGGCTACAGTTTTCTACAGAACATATCACTGGCACTGGATGCAGTGATGCATCGCATGCCTCATTAATGTACTTGTGTGCTGTAGTTGATGTGCTTTGGCTGTTAGTTGGATCATTGAAATTAGTCACCAGTCGCAAGGGGGGGGCACGATACGCCACTGCTTCCAAGTTATTTTTTAATATGTCTGAAGTGACACCCAACTGCTTAGCAGACAGTATGCAGTACGTTAGTATGTGATTTTGGATGCAACCCTATAATGCAGCGGCCACATGCTGAATCAACCCAGGTCAATCGCATGCGTTGCTAGGGACAGCCTACTTCCTGGTTTGGGCCCTCTGGTTTGATGTCATCATGGGCTCCTTAGTAGGCACAGTTGTGTCCTTTTAGGTTTAGTATTCTTTGAGCGGAGGGGTGCTTTGGATCGTTTTCAGGCCAAGGACCCCTTAGTTGAGAGAGAGATGAAGCAGGGACCCCCACAACCTGTTCATAGATTCCATATTGTTTGGCAGCACACATATCAGTGTATTTTGGATTCATGTCAATTTGTGTTTTCAAATATTTAACCACTTGAACCGTCAAATCTTAATAAACTTCACCTTTCACCCTGTACTTAGTCTGTTCTTTTTTCCCTCTACACCAAACCCCCATGCCTAAAATAGCCGATCTACAAGCTTACAACGCCTCGCGCTGCGAGGCGTTCTGAGCTTGTAGATCTGCTATTTTTGGCTAAGGTTTACAGAGAAAATATTATGTTTCTATCACACAAAGATTTGGAGGACCCCGTGTAGTAACTCTGAGGGTGTCCCCTAGGGGTCCCGGACCTCCTGTTGAAGACCCTTGCATTACCGGGTTGTCAGACACAACCAGGAGGATCAAAAGAGCAGCGCTCCTTTCCAAAAGTTGAACTGTTTCCAGCTTGAAGATCTGAACCGCTGGGAGCGTTGAAACATGATGTTCTGTGCTGGGAAGAGTAGCCACTATGCCTGGTGGACTGGTGCTGCCAGTTCAAAAGGCATTCTCTTTCTCCTAGTCTCTATATCGGGTGCAAGTCCGTAAGTTGAGCCCGTTGGTCCAGCCCTTTTCAGCTCGTTTGTGTTTTTTTTGGGGCCCAAACCGGCCCAAACTTTCAGTACCAGATTTGGGCCTTTCCTGGAATTCAGTTCGGAAAGCAATCAGCAAAGCGCTGCTCTAAAATCAATGTGGCAGGGTCCTGGAATGTAATTTTAATACATTTTGTCCAGTTTGTATGGTAGAGAATATTAATAGAATATAACGTTTACAATTTGGGTGGTTGTATTTTGTCTACCTGCTCTTCTGCTGAGACATTTAGATCATGTCAAAAGTCATGTCTCACCATGACACAGGATCTAACTCAAATTGAGCAAGCAGGCCGGCTCTATTAGACCAATTGAAAACATTTCAGCACATAGGGTACTTAGGGATAAATACATAGGTTTCTGGTACATTCCTGATTCCTATATCATAGAGAAGTTGTCATTATATGTGTGTGTGTGTGTGTGTGTGTGTGTGTGTGTGTGTGTGTGTGTGTGTGTGTGCGTGCGTGCGTGCGTGCGTGCGTGCGTGCGTGCGTGCGTGCGTGCGTGCGTGTGTGTGTATATATGTGTGGAATCGTTGCCATGCAAAACATAGATCTACCAATGAAATATTCTATCAAAACAACTTCTTAACTTCTGTAATTGACGCGTTACACAGCATGACTTTAATATGTCGTGACGTATCATCAGCACACTGCTCTTTAGTCAGCCATCTGTGGCTTATCGGAGATGAAAAGTGCAGGCAAAAAGGTTTCTCCTGTTTGATCTTTCAGGGGTTGCAGTGAGTTCAGTGTCAGGGTTGGCACGAGTCATGGTGCATCATGGCTCTCAGAGCAGCACTGTCATCCAGCTCTGCCGGCGGGGTTGGCGCTATCTGTGGTGGAAGGAGTACTCTGTCTGATATTTACTTTTCTCAAGCAATACCACAATGTAGAAATACTCTGTCACAAGACTTGCCTTCAAGATTTTTGCTTGAGTGAAAGTACAAAATATAGTTACAGGACCAATCGTAAAAGTCACTCAAAATGTCACGTTCCACATTTTTATTTAGACGTTTATTTATTATTTAGAAAAATAACCAAATAATTACATATGACAGGGGTCTTCAACAGGGGGTCCGGGACCCCTAGGGGGTCCTCAGAGTTACTACAGGGGGTCCTCCAAATCTTCCAATCCTTTTTATATTAACAACTTGAACCCTAGTCTCCATATTATGAGAACTGTAGCCAAAAATAGCAGATCTAGCTTGTAGATCTGCTATTTTCGGCAAAGAGGATTGGTGTAGGGGGGAAAAGAGCAGACTAAGTACAGAGTAAAAGGTCAAGTTTATTAGGTAATGACGGCTCAAGTGGTTAAATATCTGAAAACACAAATTGACATGAATCCAAAATACACAGATGATTGTGCTGTCAAACGATGAAACTATATGGAATCTATGGAAAGGTTGTGGGGGTCCCTGCTTCATCTCTCTCTCAACTAAAGGGTCCTTGGCCTGAAAACGTTGAAGACCCCTGACATAGGGACTTACGTCGTTACGGTATACGTATGTTTTGTAATCTAAAAAGCATCTTGCAACTGGAAGCTATCAAATAATTGTAAGGGAGTAAAACGTACAATATTTACTTCTGAGATGTACTGTCGTAGAAGTATTGAAAAATTGACATTCTCGCGTAAAGTAAAGGCACCTCAACAATTTCACATAACCCAGTTGTAGAATCGGCCTTGAGTGTTACGGTACTGGAGTAAATGTACTTTACAGTAATGTTACTTCCCACTTCTTGGCGCTATATGGTGGTGGAGTTCCAACCCACACACACACTCACATGGCTTCCGGCCACTACCAAGGATTAACACCATCTACCTTAACAGCCAGCGCAGCGGGACCTTAGTCTCCCCAGACCCTTACATCATCTTGCACCAAATCACACACCAATGTCATCATGTGAAGGGGAACACACTGTGCTCAACCCGGTGACTCCGTCTTTTCCCGGTGTATCGACTCACTCCGTACAGATAGTGTTTACATATGTGCAGTAGGTCTAGAGGTCTACTCATTCCATTGATTGATTGAAGAATTTATTATAAGTTTGCGTAGGAAAAAGTACAGTTTCATGACAAATCACTGGTACAAGGTCAACTAAAAGGATATCATAGTAAGCTTTTCGGCTTATTTACAGGTACCAGTACCACTTATGTACCTCATATAACATTGAAAGACAGACGGATAGAACACAGTAGTTTGCATAGGGAATTGTCAGTAACAAAAGGGGAAAAATAAAAAAGCAGTCATAAAAAAAATAACAAGGGAAAAATAAATAATAGTAATGAAGAGAAATAGGAGATATTTACAAAGGAAAAGGGGAGGCAGGTATGAACTATTACGAGTTTCAAGTGGCAGCCATTTGTAGGGTTAGGCTGATTTGCACTCCTTTAAGACCTGCGGTAGGGCGTTCCACATGTTGGTGGTATAGCAGGAGAACGAATTAGAGCCTGATTTGTGGAGCTGCATCTGGTGTTGTGATCATGGACATCCTTGACAATACAGATAGTGTTTTTATGTGCAGTAGTATTTCTAGAGGTCTACTCAATAACAGATATAGTGCAGGAAACTCAATCATTAGCTGGGGAAAACAGGACACAGGCCGATCAAATTCACAATAATCACAGGGTAGGAGAGACAAGACGAGACAGAAAGACAACAGCTATACCAGGAAACATTAGGGACATTACCTCAAAATAACCCGACCCACAGGTTGAGAACCACTGCACTAAGAATAGGGTTTAAGTGGTTTAAAACACTGATCCAAGAACTGTTCTGAGGGGAAACACGGTGCCTGGGCTTGTTACCCAAAGTGCAAACACAAATAGATGACCCCTTGGAGTTCCCCCGAAGCAAACCTAACTGACCCCTGTGTCCGTGTGCAAAAGCTAACTGGCAGTGATGGACAGTAACCAAGCACCTTTACTCAAGTACTATGTTTACACATTTTGATGTAGTTTTACTTTACTGGAGTAGTATTTCCAATTTTCAATACTTTTACTTCTACTCCATTTTACTTCTACTTTTACTTCTCTCCATTACAGTTATTTTAAAACCTTAGTTACGGTACTTTGTAGATTTTGATTATTATTACAAAACATGCATTAACATTTCGGCCATTTGGAGATGACGTTGCGATGTGACACATTGTGAGCTTGTACTTGTACCCGGCTATTTTCAAAATATGTTTTTATACATGTATACATTCTGCACAATGTCAATGAGTACTTTTACTTTTGGTATATTGATGCCGATATAGTTTTGCTCAAGCACATTTAGAATACAGGACTTCTACTTGTTCACAGAGTATATCTATATTGCAGTTTGATACTTTTACTTAAAGGACAACTTTGTTTTTTTACAACAAAGGTTCATATTTTAGATGGTATGTTTTCATTTACTTCTTTCTATCGTTTTAGTGATTTTAACGATTTTGATTTGCATGCAAATGGCTAAATATGTATTTTTAGACACCATTCCCAAGATGCAGATGGGCAGATATGACCTATGGGGACTGGTATCAATAGTAACAAAGGAATTGCTGGCTTATTTTGTCTAAAAATACATCTTTAGCCACTTGTATGCATGTCCCCACCCACTGAAATCAAAATACCGTACTAAAATATATGGGCATAAAAGGAATTCTGTTAGAGTGGTTCCCATGACATCATAACATACAATCCCTTTTATGCCCATACATGGAGATCCCTGTCCGAACCAGCCACACAGATATGGGCTGTCTTCCTCCATATTTGGGCATTCCCAATTTTCCCATATGAAGTCCTGTTAGATATGGGCTTAATATTGATAACAGGGATCTCCATATATTTAAAAGGGATTCTGTTAGAGTGGTTCCCATGACATCACAGTGATGTCAAAGCGTGATGTCAGAGCGGCAAACTCATAGACCGTAAAAAAGTGTACGCAGACAGACAGACAGACAGACAGACAGACAGACAGACAGACAGACAGACAGACTGACAGACAGACAGACAGACAGACAGACAGACAGACAGTCAGCATGTGCCGGCAGACCATGCAATAGGGCTTTTACCAACTAGTCGACTAATATAACCACTAGTCGACCTGGTTGGTACTAGTCGAAAAGTTGATAAGGAAAAACAAAGGCCCACAAGATATCAAGCTAATCTCAACTAGATTATAGTCACCACCATACAGTCTTCTTTTTAAAATTACAAACATTATAAACAGAACACTGCCTAGTTCACGCAACACCATCTGCATGCAGTACTGTACTGTAGCAGCGGTGTGTGGGGGATCGTGGTGAAGTTGGTTTCAGGCTGGATATTCACCCAGTTGGATAATGATAACTGGGAACTGCACGGGTGCATATCCAAACTCAAACCAACTTCACAACGGTGGGAAGGGGGCCAAGGGGCCAGTGTAGTGAATTTATTTTCTGGGATTTTTCAGAATCTTCTTGTACTGTATAAAAATATAACTTTGTAGCTAAAACAGGAGCAGGTGAGAGCGGCCCCGCTCGACGTTCCTTTCTGTAGGAGTAGCCTATATTTCACTGAGCTGTATGGACACTAGCGCGTAGCCTAGCCTTTGTATTGACCATCGCATCGGCTTTATTGTGTACCTTGTTTAACGAGAGACACGGCAGATACAGTCATTTTGGTGAGTCCAGTTTTCATTCCTTATTGTAGAAGTGGATGTTGATTTGAATTGTGGCGATTGAAAAATGTTGTTCGTTCCCACATGCGTTTGTTTGTGTACATGGCAACCTAACTTACAGTAGCTCCTGCGAAATGCCGTGCTCAGAGAGTCTTTATTATTACATAATGCGTTATCGACTAGTCGACTACCAGTGGGTCAAACTATAGTCGACTAGTAACAATCACTTGTCGTGAAAGCCCTACCATGCAATTGCTTGGAGCCCAGAGGCAGAGGGCCCAACCGATTATTATATATACCTTTACACATATATGTTTTAACTTAATTGAAATAGTGAAAATAGATGATCTACAAGCTCACAACAATGTGTTGAGCAAATTCTCTTATCAGGGTCCCCTTGGCACAACATATTTTCAGATAGGTGACTTTCAGCCAAATACATTGTGATGTTTATTTAGGGCTCCGTGACATGAAAATGTTTGAGAACAACCACTTCTAACGAAATGAAGAAAATTAACGAGACTAAAAATCGCGCCGGCGGGTCCAGAAACGAGAGACAGAGAGTGAGATAGATAATGTTAGCACATGTCAGACCAGCTGTCGTGAGTGTGTGTGTGTGTGTGTGTGTGTGTGTGGGGGGGGGGGGGGGGGGGGGGCAGCCTGGTCACCATGGTGACGCTATGTACAGCCACCTCACCCCCTAACCCACCCATGCACCCTCCACTAGTGACCAGATTGGCCCTGGTGGCCAAGTTGATTCTATTCATTTTCTGTGACTAATTGCACGGAACGTTTTCACTTTTTTTCCCCCCTCCGATGTCTCTCTCTCTCTCTCTCTCTCTCTCTCTCTCTCTCTCTCGCTCTCTCTCTCTGTCTCTTTCTCTCTCTCTCTCTTTCTGTCTGTCTGTCTGTCTGTCTGTCTGTCTGTCTGTCTGTCTGTCTGTCTGTCTGTCTGTCTGTCTGTCTGTCTGTCTGTCTGTCTGTCTGTCTGTCTGTCTCTGTCTGTCTGTCTGTCTGTCTGTCTGTCTCTCTCTCTCTCTCTCTCTCTCTCTCTCTCTCTCTCTCTCTCTCTCTCTCTCTCTCTCTCTCTCTCTCGTTCTCTCTCTCTCTCACATCGCCGAGCACACAGGAGATCTCCTCCAAGTCGTGTCGCTCTTATTGTTGAGCACATTAACAACTCAAACCCTTAGCGTAGCGTACCCGGGCGTTTGTGGAAAACAGGCGATCTACAAGCCTACAACATTTAGTTTGGTCCCGTTCAAGCTTCTGGAGAGATTTCATGTAGAGATGAGAATGAGAATAATAGGATAACGATCATAGAACCTGATATATACTAAGGCTACAGTATGCACGTCCACTGGGACCCGCCCCCTAATCTAGACCGCGTGGCAACATTGAGCAGCATGGAGCATTGGAGTTTGGAAGTGCTAGTTGCAAATCACACAGCCCTGCATACCACCTGTTTCTAATTTGCACATAATGCAAGAGGCAGCAGGATGTTGTGTTGTTGAAAACGAGTGCTTCCAAACTCTGACACTTGGAAAAATAAAAACCTGCACAGAATGTCTTGACAGAAAGTAGCTCATAACATGCTATGGTGGATTTTTATGAAACAAAAACTTTGCAGATAGAAAGAGGATAATTCAAGCTTTCAGTACATCCGCAATGTTGGTGAGTTAACTTTGTTTAATACAATCAGATAGGACTTTTCTGTTTAGATGTATGGGCTGTCAATGGCAGAAATTATTTTTTTGACACTCAGTAGGTGTGTTCCCACATAACAGCAACAGTGATGTCACGTGCATACCCTCTGTAGTAAAGTTTTCGCAGACCGAGCTGGAATCGAACTCCGGTCTCCAGTATGTGCAGAGCCTGTAACCCAAATCTGATTTTTGTCCTATCCAGATTGCAGTCTGATTGGTTTTATAAAGTATTCACCAGAGCAAGGACCACACTACATAATCGATAGAGTTTAAGAGTTTATTGAAGTGAACTGGTGAAACGAATGGAGCGAAATGATTAGAAAGGCGAGGGACTTCTGGCTGAGTCGATGATGCAGAGTGGCCGATGCCGGATCGTCAATGATGCAGTCTTCGACAAGTTGCCGATGATGCCGATGCAGAGTCGATGACGAGTATCAGAGGCAGAGTCTCCGATGCCGAACTTTGCAGAATTGGGGAAGCTTCGAAGGGGGCCCGCCGCAGTTCCCGGGCACGACGGACCACCCTGGAGCCCTATACGGAAGGAAAGAGTAGAGAGAAGAGATAGAAAGGTAGTGGGGGTTGGTGGGAGGGTTGCAGAATGCAATAACGATTAGGGGGAAGAGGGTTAGGTGAGCTTTTATAGATGAGCGGATGCAACCTGATTGGAGGTGTGGCCCTGCTCCTGAACTTCTGCTATTAGTATAGCAGCAGAGGCCCTCAGATTTTGAGATACCCCTACCCGAGTTAGAACAAAACACAACAATGTTTTTTCTTATCTTTAGGGTGTCCCATTAATTAAATGGATTGTTGTGAAATTTAATTTTTTGGGGAAATTAGTTTTTTTGGCTATGCTTTAGACTTACTCCAATCTCTTTAAAAGGCAAATCCGAATAGGTTAAAGCTGACAAAAAAAGCCTCTAACTGCCTCTAATCTTCATACAATCTGCTGAGAAGTGAACCAGGTGTCTACCCTACATCATCAAAGAGTCAGAATGCAATTTACCTAAAGAAATACTGAAATATTGTCCTTTAAACAAACCTTTAGTTTAGGCGGAAATTGTACTTTTGTGGTGAGGACTCCTTTACTTTCTCTCATTGACAAGAAAAACACATATTCAAATAAGCTGTTACTGCATTGCCTAAGATGCTACTACACAATAACCAGTGGTTGTGTGGAAAACTAGTACAGTTTTATTGCAAATCTGATTTCTTTAGACATACCCCTCCCCTGAAAAAGACAAATTAGGTAATTCTGAATGGGAGTTAGGTGCATAAGTCAATGATGGTCATAATGTTTGGAGAGGGAAAGTCCAGGTGGCTGAACAGTATCTCCTACAGAAATCCAAGTTAAGCGTGTCTTGATATGAATTAATAAAGGTATAGTCTAATAATAATTAACAAAAATAAATAACAATAATAGACGGGGGTCTTGGCTGTCCATATTGAAGTAAAAAAAAAGCTCTGGTGGCAGCCAAGGAATTCTACAATTTCACTTTCCCAGACCCACCCCAGCTCGAGCACCAGTTCACCCATCCACACCTCTCTTCCACCTATGTCCTAAACCTTTCCCAGGATACTGCTCTTGTGCAGAGCCACAGTCTCCTACACCTGGAGGCAGCTCAACATCACCACCCTACCCCAGTATCACTTTGGAGATTTGAGAGATTTTTTCTACCAATGACACTTTAACACACAGTAAATTGTTCTGACATCACTCGTCAAGAAGGTCTTTGAGATTCTGTTCCTGCATCTCATGGTGAGTGACTCCCTGGACCCAGTTTTCATACTAGGAAAACACTGGTGTGGGAGATGCTATTATCAACCTGTTCCACAGTACCTCTACACACCTGAGGTCATGTAACACTGTGAGAGTCATGATCTTTGACTTCATCAGCATCTTCAATACCATACATCCACAGCAGATGGTCCTGAAGCTGTCAGTGATGCAAGTGGATCTAGGTTTGGTTGCAGACTATGTCACCAATACTGGTGCTCCCCAAGGAGCCATATTGTCACCGTTTCTGCCCACCCTCTCAACTTCATGGATGACAATGTGGAGGATTACAGAGCCCTGGTGGAGAGCTACATAGTGTAGTGAGAGTTAGCGCCCTGAGAGTGATCCTCCCAGGGTCAGCACAACATTATTTTGTCAGTCCTTTGTGCCAGTAACCATCATGCTCCATAACCAAGGCTGACCCCCATTATGTTATATCCTGTTCTTTGGGATTACAGACTTCTGCTTGACTCTGGCACACATGCACACAGACTACTACAGAACCAATCATGCCCTCCTTAGTCTTGAACAATCTGGTGTGGAGAGTGAACATGCAAAGAGCAAGGTTATTGAATTGAATTGGTAGCCTACGTGTGCACTTGCCATGTGACTAGTCACATACAAAGTTTGAGCAGCATCAGACAGTGTCTTGAAAAGCCAGACAGCATTATGATGCCCTGGCACCTCCAGAAAGATATCTTTCTACTTGAATTTATGAGTGCACAACTTTATCCTTTAACCACGTTTGCCTTAAAATACATTTCCACAATTCATTTTCCACAATTAATGAATGGGAGACTCAGTATAGGAAAAAAAGACATTGCTGTTTTGGTGATGTGGTACAGTACAGCCACCTTTCCTTCCCCCAAAATGATGACCATCGTTAACTTATGGCCTGTTATTATGTCACCCAACTCCCATTCAGAATTACCTAAAAAAAAAAAAAAACACACCCTAGGTAGGGTCGGCGATAGGGCCTTTCTGTGTGGAGTTTGCATGTTCTCCCCGTGTCTCCTAGGGTTGATACCCTCACAAAAACATGCAGTAATCCTGGTCTCAATAATGCCTTCCCCTGGACAGCCGGGGCGCTTGATGGAGGGGAAAGGAACTGGTTGGAATAACGTGTTCCTTCCACGCGCTACGTCCATCCCGGGGAAATCCCCCCTGTCAGGTGAAAAGAAACAACTTGGACTACTCATGCATTGAAGGAAGCATGAGTTCAGTCCGTTGTCTCCCCAGGCGCGGCAGAGGGAGAGCAGAGCCCAGGATTACATAGACAATTGGCACTGGGTGAAAAATGGGTTGCAAAATTGCGGGATAAAAAAAAAAAAAAAAAAGAATTACCTAAAAAATAATGACATTTATGCCATATAGGCCTTGTTCTAGTAGTTTTAGATACACTGCATGATAGTGGGTTATTCATTTTTCAGTTACTATCAAAACCACCACCGGCTGGCTGTCTGTCTGTCCGCCAGTCTGTCCGTCACACATCACGTCATTTTTGCAAAACACATTTTTAAACACTGCTCCTACAGATACAAATCACAACCTCTGCCCCTGATTTACCCAGCAACCAATGCCACTTACAGGGAATTTGTGTATACATGTGACCTGACGGTCGCTTATCTCCCGATTAGGGAGTCTTACTGGTATTCTGACAGTTTGGTGATGTGGTACAGTTTAGCCACCTTGACTTTCCCTCCCCAAAAATGATGACCTCATTAACTTACAGTATGTCACCTAACTCCCATTCGGATTCAGTTTGTCTTTTTCAGGGGAGGGATATGTCTAAAGAAATATGATTTGCAATAAAACTGTACTAGCTATCTCCACACAACCACTGGTTATTGTTTAGTAGCATCTTAGGCAATGCAGTAACAGCTTATTTGACATAAATATGTGTTTTCTTGTCAATGACAGAAAGTAAAGGAGTCCTCACCACAAAAGTACAATTTCCGCCTAAACTAAAGGTATGTTTAAAGGACAATATTTTAGTATTTCTTTAGGTAAATTGCATTCTGACTCTTTGTTGATGTAGGGTAGACACCTGGTTCACTTCTTAGCAGATGTTATGACGATAAGAGTGAGCATTCTCAAGTTAGAGGCTTTTTTGTCAGCTTTACCCTATTCGGATTTGCCTTTTTCAGAGATTGGGTTAAGTCTAAAGAATAGCCAAAAAAACGAATTTCCCCAAAAAATTTAATTTCACAACAATCCATTTCATTGATGGGACACCCTAAAGATAAGAAAAAACATTGTTGTGTTTTGTTCTAACTCGGGTAGGGGTATCTCAAAAACGAAGGCCTTTTTTGAGGACTTGCTGTAGGACTATATACAGTAAGCTCCATTAGAGAATGTGGGAACATGACTTTTGCAAACCACATTCCTTGGTGGTTTGAAATGCGACTCAAATTTAATTTCTAAAGATGTGTCTCAGTCTGGACAATCAACCCTGTACCTGGTCTGCTCTTGTCTCTCTCACACGAAACGTCTTTGCCAAAAATAGCCGATCACTTGTGAGCTTGTAAATGTTAGGCTAATGTTCCCACCAGAATACAGATGCTATAGGGTTCAAGTGGCTAGCTAATGTAAAAAAATAAAAATAAAAGATAGATCCTATCACACAAATATTTGGGGGCCTCCCCTGTACTACCTCTGAGGAACCCTAGGGGTCCCTGACCCCCTGTTGAGTGTGATCTAAGTACTTGCTGTCACTTGCAGCATGCATAATGCAACTTGGTGTGTTGTCAGTTTAATCACGGTTATTTTAGAGAGATAAAAGAGGCCGCTTTATCTTTGATGTGTTTTTCTGCCACGAGACACCTGTGGCAACATTCAGATTTTATTTTTCATGTTTTTATACTGGCACCTCGGTTGAAGTTAAAGATAAAATAAAAATATATTTTCTTCATTAAAACCATGGTTACTCATAGCTTCACGTTTCTACATTGAATATGTAATCCACTTGAAATGAAAGAAAGTGTCATAGAAAATGTTACTTTATTTTAAAAGTTATCAAATGAAAATAGATTCGAAGAAGAATAGAAAATAGTTATTCGTGTTACCTCCAGATGTACAAATTATGGAACCAAATGAACAGGTCCATTTGGGTCCATTTGTACACTCTCAGAGTTATGGGGGTCCTTGAAATGAAAGGTTTGACAACCACTGTGCTACATGAAATGGAGCAGAGCAGTGGAATGGTAGGCCATCATTGGTAACACCTTTGAAGGAAGTGAGAAGAGACCCATCTTCTATCCATTATGAGCCCCTGCCCTTTTACCCGTCTGTAAAAAGTGCCCTCTCCAGACCATGAATGCAGCTTTTACTATGGCGAAAGAAACGCAAATGCCCCTCTTTCCATGCCATACCTAAAGACAGCATTTAAGAGAATTGCCTCGTCCAAATGCAGCATCTTGCAGCATCTTATATTGAAAGAATTGCCTCTCTGTGTTGAAATCCATGCCTTTACGCCACATATCCAGTATTGACTTGATTATGCTTAGTTCAGTGTGGTATCAAGCACCAAAAATAACCGACCTCCAAGCTCACAACACGTCGCAGTGAGCTTGGAGGTCTGCTATTTTCAATATTTCCACCAAAAGCCCCTTTTTGAAATTTCAACCCCTGCCTCTCTAATATTCTCTGCACGTGCCTGCCGCTATGAGCTTGTCAATCTGCTATTTTCCGTTAAAGCATTCCCCACAATAACAGAAAATCGCATCGCCTACTCCCGCCGTTCCTGGGCGAGTAGCGATTTACCGTTTGCAAATAAGAGGGCATATTGCATTTCAATGCTTTTTACGTGTGCAAAACGGTGCACTTAAGACAAAGCGTTTCTCTTACATCGCTGCCCTTGGCGTGCACAAGCTCGGTTTGTAGACAAGACATCTGTTCTCTGCTATGGGGCGCAACATCTGATGAGACCTTTGTAATGTTTTCATGGATTTTATTCAACACTGGCTCGTAGGCTATTGACAGGGAGCTTTCTGGAATTAATTCCTCAACTGTATGCCATCCATAAGTTTCAAGTCCATACGCGGGATTAGGTGTTATTAAGGGGTTAAGGCCCTTTCCCACTGCGGTGCGATACGTTAAAGATAACAAATAAAATATATATTTCTCCATTGAAGGAAATGAGAGTGGACACAATGCATCAAGTGTGCGCGTGCGTGTGTGTGTGTGTGTGTGTGTGTGTGTGTGTGTGTGTGTGTGTGTGTGTGTGTGTGTGTGTGTGTGTGTGAGAAAGGTAGAGAGTCAGTGTGTGCGTTCAGTTCACACTGCACCTTGAAAATGATTGACAGGATACCACCGGCTCATATATTAACAGTATAATGTCCGTTGATGTGTCTTCAGTGTCCAATGTCCATTTATCGCTGAGAGGGCAGTTACAACAAGCATTTCAGTGCATCATTTTAACTGTTCTGCTGCCCTTGACGATCCTCACCGTCATTAAAGGAGTCATCCAGACTAAAACACATATAGGGTTAAATCTGTCTTTTATCATACCCCTTTATACCTGCTTTAGTCGATTTTTTTCATAGCTGCCCCTGTTGCTAGATTTCGGCTGCCCCTGTTGCTAGATTTTGCGGGCCCTCTCATAACTAACAGAGTAAATAGACTTTATACTAGTGCGGTTATTTCTTCAGCTTCAAAATTAGTATTCTTTTATTGGATTGTGTTTACACAACGTCCTGAGACCAACCAAACCGCTGTTTTGACCTCACAGGCACCCTTACTTGTCAAACGGCTTTTGCTCTGCACCAGAGCAGGGAGAGGAGAGGCTAGAAAGGGAGGGGAGGGAGGGGTCGGTTTGACAAGTAAGGGTGCCTGTGAGGTCAAAACAGCGGTTTGGTTGGTCTCAGGACGTTGTGTAAACACAATCCAATAAAGAAATACTAACTTTGAAGCTGAAGAAATAACCGCACTAGTATAAAGTCTATCTACTCTGTTAGTTATGAGAGGGCCTGCGAAATCTAGCAACAGGGGCAGCCGAAATCTAGCAACAGGGGCAGCTATGAAAAAAATGGAATAAAGCAGGTATAAAGGGTTATGATAAAAGACAGATTTAACCCTATATGTGTTTTGGTCTGGATGACTCCTTTAAAACCGGTTACTACACGACGCCATTGACAGCGCTCACCGTCAATCTTACTGTATTTACAGTAAATGTATTAATACTTACAGTATGTAGCTCCGGTCGCGGCCGCATCGGTAATGTCCGCGATTTGTTTAAAACGCACGTTGGGCGTGCACGCGAAGTGAAGCTCCTCCATGTTAAGTCAATGGAGAGGCCCATAAAGAGACTTCATTTACTCCAAATAAGACTTTTCCCAAAGCACAGCTCCAAACAGCAATAACAAAGGCACGGCCGGCGGCCGCCATGACACACTGTCACATGACACATGTCATGTGACTAGATGACGTAATCGTTGATGTCATTCAACAGTCCGTGTGTGTACACACATTCCAGGCAGGCCTTTCACAATAACAGCGTGTGCTAATGGGCGGATCTGCGTGGCGTCAAAGAAAAGTTAACCCTTCATACCCTGCAGCACTAATTGTGTTAAGTAAAAGAGTTGACTTAAAATGAAAATGCAGAAAGTGATTTTGGAATGTAGCAAGCATTCAGAGGACATAGGCAATGAGGTACAACGAAGCAGCTGTGTTAAAAAAAAAAGTACTTAGGCAATTATGCTATGACTATGAGTATGAGGCGATCATTTAAAAAAAAGTCTAATACATATTCAAGGGATGAAGCAGTTTTCAAACATCATATCCATCCACACGTCCTTTAAACGTCAATATATTTAGCTCACATGCAAAGGACATAATTCAACCAAATAGTTTGCTGATCTCTTGATGTTATATAATGAACGTGTTATTTATGACTCCTCCAAGTAATGAGTTTTCATTTCTGTGCATATAAATTATATATCTTTCTGGCATTTTGAGGCATAATATTTTGAAACGCACTCTATCACCCCATTTTGTCTAATGGAGTATTGATCCTAAATAACTACGCAGGTTCTGGGATCATGTAATTATGCCAGCCAGATTGTGGTTTTGTTTTGTTTGGTGCATTCCATGTTTAATAATAAGGGGCCAACAATAGTAATGCAGCAATTTCTGCACAAAATTCATATTCATATGGCTTATTGTCACTGGAAACCTTGTATGTCCAAAACTGTTACTTTTCAAGTTGTGTTAAAACTTTTAATTGGTTAATTATTTATAAAATCCACACAGTTTACTTATTTTTTCTAATTGCAACAAGAGCAGATCTACAAGCCCCCTGTGTGGTATGTTTATTATATTTTTTAATTTAGCACATTTTGCGCTACACTCGTTTGAACAAGTAGCGTACATTGAATTAGTACATTTCCAAATAATGTAAAAAAAAAAAACTAAAATGTTGAAATATGGAGATACAAGGTTTCTGCCCGACGGCTACCTTATTCAAACAGTGAATTACATCTCATTAAAACCCGCCATGATGTCTATAATTTGCGAGGACCGTATTCCCGGTGCAAAATTGCAGGCAGTGTTTTAGCGGAGAAAGAGGTAATTTCAGACACATTATGCGCTCCACTCTGCATCTTGAACAGGTGAGCTGTTAATGGCTTTCAGACTCAGAGTACTTTGCATTGCCCACTGCATCGCAAGCCTGTTGACTGTTTTCCTGTTTTGGAAAGTAACTTAGTACATTTACTAAAGTACTGTAGCATTGCAAACCACTAAAAACCCATTAGACTTATTAAACTGGACCTGTTGTGTCTATAATTGGAACACTTTTCACCCCGTCTACACCAAATCGCTTCACCAAAAATGGCCGATCTACAAGTTTGCAATGCAAGCTTGTAGATCAGCTTGTAGATCGAATAATGTTCTCCCCAGAATATGGATGCTGAGGTTCAAGTGAGGGCCACTTCACCCATTTTCAACAACCATTATAAATAAGATGGCATCATTTCTATCTACTCGGTCTGTGTCTCAGACAAGGGCTGTGGACAGTTCAGAAACCTGCCTACCTAACCTAACTAAGTTAGATGTGACCGCAGGGAGCAGTTTAGTGTGAAAACCTGCAGCAGTTGTGACACGCTGTCATGCTAAGCTGTTACCCTTGCCTGTCACACTGTGTTACTCTAAGTTGTTACTCTTGCCTGTCACACCCTATGCTATTTTACTCCTCCTACAGGCACTTGCTGTAACTAGACCTGTAATCAGTGTTAAGCCTGTTCAGTTGTGGTACCCCCACTCGTTCACTTAGATCAGCCAACACAGGGATGCTGACCGAACCCTCGCTAAAAACTCCAGGGCAAAAATCCACTCGTCCGAGACAGTTTGCCCTCTTGGCTCCCAAGTTGCGGAATAAACTCCCTGTCGCACTTAGAACAACGGACTCACTCGCTACCTTTCGCCGTGGACTGAAGACTCACCTTTTCAGACTCCACCTAAACCCTTAGCACTACAGTAAAATCAATGACCATACATGAAGCTAGTTAACATTTGTTTGTTAGGTTTCTTTAGAACTTGATTATATTGTGTTTTTCTCTAGATAGATATCCATTTACATTGTTATATTGCTGTTAATGTACTGACCTATTATCTTGTTTATTATTGCGATGTTGTATCTGCTTATTGTAAGTCGCTTTGGATTAAAAGCGTCTGCTAAATGCCTAAACTGTAAACTGTAAACTGGTAGATCAGCTCAATTGATGTCCAGCACACCTGAAACTCTGATCAGTTTGGCTGAGTGTCTCAAAGTGTACAGATCTCCTCTGCCCTTTTCCTCCTCGCGTGTGCTTTGAAGAGCCTTTGCTTGTAAGTTTACATGCAATTATGCTCCCCTGCACGCAATATTTATCGTCAATTAATGTCCGCCCCCACCATGTCTCATATGCATATGTATATATGTTGACGTGTTTCTTTTTTGCCATTTTTTTAAATCTTTAGGTAGGTGTAAATAGTCAAATTAGCTGGTACCCCCTGTGGTTGCTACTCGACCTTAGGGAGTGTTACTTGTAGCTGTGTTCAGTCCATGTTAATAGTTTCAGCAGTTTTGTGACTAAAGTATATCTTGTCATGTTGGGTGAAGAGTGAAGGGCTGCTCTGCCCCCATGACTGCTCACATGTAATTACGACCATAGGGAGCAAGTTAGTGCTCTGATCTGATCTGTCTGGTTGAGTGTCTCAAAGTGTACAGATCTCCTCTTTGAAGAGCGTTTGCTTGTAACTTTTCATGTATGTTGACGTGTTTCTTTTTTGCAATTTTCTTTTAAACTTTAGGTAAGTCTAAATAGTCAAATTAGGTGGTACTCCCTACAGTCGCTACTCAACCTTAGGGATTGTTACTTGTGTAGTGTAATGCAATCTGATGAACAGCATGGGAGCTCAACACGTCACCGGGTTAAGTTGCACTCGTTCACTGCAATACATTAGGCCTACTTCTAAACGGCATGGAACCTAGCAGCATGCAGTCAGAGAGAGAGAGAGAGAGAGAGAGAGAGAGAGAGAGAGAGAGAGAGAGAGAGAGAGAGAGAGTCAAGTCAGTCAGTCAGTTAGTTTCTTTCTTTCTTTCTTTCTTTCTTTCTTTCTTTCTTTCTTTCTTTCTTTGTCTTCCATCCTTTCTTTCTTTGCAATGCTTTGTGTCTTTTCTATCTGCCAGTGTGAGTGAGATTTTAGTGTACAAATGGATACAGGAACACTGATGATTTGACTGTGTAGTATAACTGGTAGAAATATGTTGCAATGCATACGTAATAGAAGTACAAATCCTGTAGAACAGGGGACTTCAACGATTGCTATAGGCTATGGTTACTTACCAGTAAGACTCCCTAATCGGGAGATTAGGTCGCAGCGGGATTTTAGGGCAAAATGTGTAGGAGCAGTGTCCAAAAATGTGTTTGAAAAAATCAGCCTGATGGTGGCACTATATGGGACAGATCCATGTTGATGAGATGAGTGTAGACATACTGTGTATCGATTTGCGTGATTTTAGGGCAGAATCTGTAGGAGCAGTGTCCAAAAATGTGTTTTAAAAAAGCGGCCTGAAGGGGGCGCTAAATGGGACAGATCCATGTTGATGACATGAGTGTAAACATACTGTGTACCGATTTGCGTGATTTTTGGGTAAAAATTTTAGGAGCAGTGACCATAAATGTGTTTTGCAAGAATTTATGGTGACCATCTTCTAGCCCATGGTGGCGCTAGAAGATGGTCATGTGAGAATTGATGGGTGGAGTGTGTGTGTGCTAAACTTGGCTTGGATCGGGGCAACGGTTGTGGAGATATGAGCAGGGCAAAAGTGTGACGTGTGACAGACAGACAGACAGACAGACAGACAGACAGACAGACAGACAGACTGACAGACAGCTGGTCGAGGTGTTAACTGCGACCTGACGGTCGCAATTATGGTACATTAAAACACCAACATCCAGTCCGAGTTATGGGGGTCCTGACTCCTTGCAAATAAAAAGTTAGATTCGGCTGTCGGTGCTGCAGGGATTTTGTGACTCCCCGAACTGAAGCGAAATAAATCTCTCTAAAAGTGTAATATGCATCGTCCCTAAGGGGCCCTTGGCCTGTAAAACGTTGACGACCTCTGCTGCAGAAGGCTCTATAGCAAGTGGCTATTTTTTTAATAAGCAGTAATGAATATAAATAATAGAGTTATAGCTATTTTAAGTACACAAATAAATTCCAATACCACCCATGTACCCTGCTATCCCCGCACTGACGCAATTCTGCCAATCAAGTTCCCACCCTGTCAAGAATGCCTGTTCTAAAGAAGGCTCTGTAGCAAGTGTTGTTGTCGTTTTCTTTCCTGCGTACCAATAAGCAGTAATGAATATAAGTGAATATTAAATAGTTCCTATTTTAAGTACAAAAATGGCTACCCAGGCCCCGCTATCCTTTCATCATTTGCCATTCAAATTCACACCCTGTCACAAAAACACATCAGTTATGGTTTCAAATCATGCATTCCAAATTAGTGAAATCTTCCAATTATTTTAACACCAGCACTCCGCAGGGAACATGGCCTGCCTGGTAGTTAAACTAGGCATGACCCTTTTTGACAGGAAAAGTGTATGCAATTAAGCGGACTGTGCCCACAAAGTATAAATTATTATAATTTCAACGTTGGAAGACACGAAGAAACAGATTTTTTGCCTCGTGGTGCTGTTAGGGTTGCCCACTGTCCCTTGAAATAAGGAGTCGTCCCTAATTTGCAAACTAAAAAGGGACACACTTTGTTCCTTATCTTTGGGAATCTTCCGAGTTAAAACAGCTCATGTCCTTCAACACATCATCTGCCAGGTATTAATTCATTCATCTGCCTCTGCCACGGTTTCTCAGTGTTTTTATCTTGTTTTTGCCAATAACTGGAACGCAGCCAGATGTAAACAAAAACCAACTTGTATGGGCCGGCGGAGTGTCATCTTTTCTTTCACCCGGAAAATAAAAAATGGTATACTTGATCATCGGTTCTTTAGTTAGGGTCCGTATAAAAAGAAATGTTTTGACTAAAAACTTGGACTTCTAATCCACTACAACTCAGAGGGAAATATTGTACTTTAAAGGTGGTTGCACACTGCTGCGTTTTTCGTTGCGAAATGCGTTTTTCAGGGCAAGGAGAGAGAGAGAGATAGAGAGAGCAAGGGACCGAGTGGTGCGCGAAACGGGCGTCAGTGTGCAAACGTGACTGACATAACGTGAGGTTGATTTTTTTATTTGCATGCTCCGAAATTCACTCCGATATTCGGCCCGAAAAACGCAGCAGTGTGCAACCACCTTTACTCCACTACAATTATATGAAAACATTAGTTACTATATGGTAGTTACTTTGTAGATTTGGATTATTATCAGAAAACGTACATTAACCAACCACTTACTTTGGCCATTTGAAAATAACAATCTAAGCTCACAACATGACACATTGCGAGCTTGCAGATCTGCTAGTTTCAATTGAATTGTATACCGGTACATTTAAAACCTAGCCTCGTACCCGCCCTCTTCCGGAAACCATTTCATTTCTGGATAACGGAAGTTGGTCGTTTACTAGGCTATTTGAAACCTGTGATATGGGACATTCTGCTTAATGGGTACTTTTCATTTTGTTACTTTAAGTATATTTTTTTATATTTTGATACTTTTGTACTTTTACTCAAGTACATTTCTGTACTTTTATTTGTAACAGTATTTCTACATAGTATATACATACATAGTAGATAGATACTTTCAATTAAGTAAAACATGTGAGTACTTTTACCACCAGTGACTGTAGATCAGTGTATTTCATCTTTCAAACGTTCCTCGTAGTCTTAAACATCATCAAGTATGGCTTACAGTTTCATATATACATGCATGATATCAAGGCTTTTTCCCCTCCTCCTGAAAATGCAATTAATGGGGGTCCATACGGGGTGCTGTTGTTAATTATACATGAAAACATATAATTATAACTTTGAAACATTGATGAGATGACTTTTAATGCTGCATCTGAGAACAGACACGATACTTTTTACAATAGGCAGCAGAGCTTATGTTTCACATAATGTATTTTATATACTTTAAAAAAAATGTCTTTAACTAAAAAGTTGTTATGGAATGTAATGGGCTCTGATCGAGCTGAGACACATTACCGGGGGAAGTAGGGGTGACCCCCCCCCCCCCACCTCGGACAGGAGGGGGAAAATATGTCTTAAGTTATGTTCAAAGCAGTTGTCCTCAAAACCACAAGTCATTAATATAGATAGATAGATCTGGGATAGATAGATAGATAATGGTGCATTTATACAGGTCCTTTTTCCAAAGCGCTTTACAATGTGTGTGCATTACGTTCACCCATTCACACACACATTCATACACCGATGGTGGAGGAAACCATGCAAGGTTCCTACCTGCTCACCGGGAGCAACTAGGGGTTCAGAGTCTTGGACTCTTCGACACAAACTCTGGGGGAGCCCGGGATCAAAATGGGAATCCTTCGGCAACCCTCTTTGTTCTAAAACTCTACCCCTGAGCCACTGCCGCCCCATCTATCTATCTATCCAGATAGATAGATAGATAGATACCTTTATTATCCCGAGGGGGGAAATCAGTCGCCCAGAGGCGGCACAGCAGTTTATGCTCCGTCCCACAACGGTGTTGCGCGCAGAGAACGGCCGAGAACAGCAGACCTCCAAGCTCACAACGGTCGCATCCGCAACGAGATGTGAGCTTGTATATTAGCTGTTCTCTGTGCACGGGTGAAGTATATGTGGAGTGTCTCTTCCCAGTCACCAGCCAACACAGAGACGAAGTTGAATGAACTGAAAACAACAGGCTTGGGGATCTTTTGGGAACTGAATGATTATATGAAACAGGCATATTCACTCTCAATCTTGGTATACAAGAAATCTGTCTATATTTCCTGCCGGCTGGCATCAGTGGCGTGGCCACTGTATGTGTGCCATTTGGCTTTTTGATTTGACTCCACACTGTCCACAGCATATGGAGAGGGAAAGGGATCTACAGATCTACAGCTTGTGAGCTTGTACTGTAAGTAAGCCTTGCCGAACCATGAGGCCCATAGGGCAGGAGCCTATCTCCTGTTTCCTCATAGTGTGAGGCAGTTTGATGTAGTACACCCCCTGGACATGATGCTGTATGTCGCAGGGACTTAACCCAATCCAACCCTTGATACTGAGTGCCAAGCAGGGGGGCACTGGGTCCCATTTTCTTTGGTATGACCGATGTACTATACAGTATACACCACCTTAACCCCCTCACATCCTCGTGCCTTACTATTGGAAGCCTTGCCCTCACAGGCACACCCCTTTTATTAATATCAGCCCCCCCACATAACCCTCCTAAAATTCACCAAAGCGGGGGGCCGGGCTGAACACCACAAATACCTATAGGTATGAAGCGCTCATGATGGCCTATGATCGCTTCTTTTGGGCTTGTTTTCAAAGAACTGGTTGCTTATTTCTCTTTGAAAGTCTGCCAACACTGCCTGTCTTGACGGCCTTAAACTGTATATGTACCCGCAGTGTGTCTGGAGGGCAGCGTGATGTGGGTGCTGCTGTATGAGCTTTGACATCTTTAGTCCACCTGTGCTCATCCTTTTGGCTGCTCGTCGGCTATTGATCCATAAAGTTAATTTCCTCCCTCTATGCACCTGACCTGGGGGAGCAGTGATTTATCCCCCGTCGCACCGCCCAGCATCAATCAAGCGTGAGTCAGCAGGCGTGGAAGCATCACATTGCTGGCTCGCTCACTTCAGACTGTCTGTCGTCGCTTAGAAGTCTGAAGGCTTGATTTATATGCGGAAGTATACAGTATGTGGTCAGTGTCCGCGGGCCGGAAATAGGCGATCTACAAGCTAACACAACCCGACGCGGTGTGATTCGAGTTGCGGTTGGTTGTTTAAGTTGGACAAAATGTGGAGGACAAAATATTTTCCCAAATTACGTCTGACATCATAAATGTCTTATGTTGGATTGTTTGCACTGAATTAAAAAAATAATAAAATAAAATAAATAAATGTCTTAGACTTGGACCATAGACCACATGCGACTCACACAATATGTCCATATATGTGCATTCCATTCCAAATTATGGGCTTAATAATAATGACATCAGGGATCTCCATTTACAGTATGGGCATACAAGGGACAAAGGCGGAATGTGATGTCACAACAATGTGATGTCATATAGGTCAGCTATAGGCTACCCTCTGACATTACTGACAAGTGTGTCGGTTTTCATAGTTAACTGCGACCTACAGTCACAATTATGTTTTTTTTTTAACTTTTACACCACTCCATAATTATTTGAAACATTTAGTGACTAGTACTTGTAGATTTTGATTATTACAAAACCACTTTACATTATACAATTTGATAGTGACCACTGACCATGATACTGACATGATACTGACCATGATACTGACCATGATACTGACTTGATACTAACATGATAGTGACCATGACAGTGACCATGACATTGGCCATGACACTGACCATGACACTGACCATTACACTGACCATGATACTGACATGATACTGACATTATACTGACATGATACCAACCAGACATTGACCATGAAACTGGCCATGATGCAATGGCTGAGGCGCGGACGGTGATGTCTGCGTAGCGTTTTATGTCGGGAAATTGCATTTCTGCAGCTTTTCCTTGACATATTACATGAATTATACATTCCAACACCGACTGCCATAAACACATTATACCGTAGAGTTGACCTGCGGGGCATTTTTGTCATTTACGTAACGTGCATTTTCCAAAACGATTCCCTTAGCTACAACCCTAGTATCCTACTATGAAAATGGCTCCTCATTGGATCCTTCTTTACTTTTTTTTAATGCACTCCCACATGGTCCTATCGGCAGCCACTTGACTCCATTCCATCTGTGCGAGAGGTGGGAGTGTGTGTGGGGTCTACTCCATCGTGTGAGTTATTGCCACAGGACAGCTGCGTGGAAGCGCTGTCGGGACGGAAACCTTGTATGTCCAAAACCTGCATACTTTTCAGGAAATGGAATGAAGTGGTTCTCAAACATGTTTTGTGTCAGGGACCCCCAGAAGAAAAGATTTATTTAAAGAAATGCAAAGGTTTCCAAACATTTGCAATATTTTCAAAAGATAGCAGATATACAAGCTTGATGCTATTTTTGAATGGCCAACTACGTACAGAACAGATGTGCCATTTCAGGGGAATATTGAGCCTGTAGATCAGTTATTTTTGCTATTTTTATTATTATTACCTTCTCTGAGTTTGAAGTTTAAATCTACCTATGAAGGTGGATTTTTGTTTCTGCAAAAATATGCTCCATTCTCCATAAAAAGTAGAAATGCAAAACAGGGAAAGAAACCTGTAGGAAAAAAGCTTTTGCAGGTCATTTTCAGGAAAAGATCAGTAAATCCCGAAGAGTTGAAATGGCACATATAAATGGATAGTTCCGACCGAAGGTCTCAGTATACCATGAGAAATGTTGCAGCTTGTCAGTCCGTCAGTACACATTTTTACAGTCTATGGTTCTATGGGTTTGTCTATGGTTCTATGGGTTTGTGTATGGTTCTATGGGTTTGCGTATGGTTCTATGGGTTTGCATATGGTTCTATGGGTTTGTGGTTCCATGGGTATGTCGCTCTGACATCATGCTCTGATGTCACTCAAATCTCTGCACACTTTCACGTTTAAGTTTCTTTTTGCTACTTTTTGTGTGACGAAGTATAGAGCGTTCATTTACTGCAGAGAAAAGGCAGATACGAGGTTTCTGCCCGACAGCAACGATGGAATGGGGGTGTGTTGGCGGGCCCTAGCGTATACAGTGTGTGTGTCTTTGATAAATGAGTGGTGTCTGTGATATGACGTAAACACGCTGTCCCTGGGGCTTGGAAAGTAAACGGTGCCGTAGAGGAGAGCGCTGTGCTATACCAAAAGTAAAAGTACAAAATGTTTGAAAATGGCGGATCTACAAGCTCACAACGTTGTGGGCTTGTAGATCGGATATTTTCTCACTAACTCTACAAGCACTACAAGCTCACAACGCGTCCTGTTGCGATGCGTTGGGAGTTTGTAGATCTGCAATTTTTTGTGGTTAATAAAAGTGCCATTTTAAGTATTTTGAGTATTGCGATAATATCGTAAATCGCAATTAGGCATCTAGAAGTTAGATTTAGGAGGTAGGGTAAGCTCTGCCTGATAGATAGATAGATGCTTTATTTGTCCTTGCGGAAATTCTTTTTGCACCAAGCAGTCATCAGGACACAAAATCACAACATACATAATACACAAACAAAATACATTAAACGGTACATGCCGGTGTCATGCAATGGAAATAGCTGATCTACAAGCTCACAATGCATTGCACAGCGACACGTTGTTCCCGCCGATAGGTCCAACGTTGCTGTTGATTAGCTGTAGATGGACACATGCACACACACACACACACACACACACACACACACACACACACACACACACACACACACACACACACACACACACACACACACACACACACACACACACACACACGCACGCGCGTTTTTTAAGGTGGTCCCCAGCAAAAGTTCTTAATATCATTTTAACCACTTAAACCATATGTTTTACTTTGGCTATTAACAAAAGGCCCCTGGGGAACCCTGGTCAACAATGTGTAGGGTTTAAGTGGTAAAACCATACCATGCCACCGCTTCAGTTGCCAGAATCAATCGCTGCCAGGGCTGAACTGACCCAAAATGGACAACAAAAGAGACAGCTGGCCTCACGTCCCACTAAAGCTTTCAAGATACCGGTATGCAGATATATCTGTGGTCTTGAGGAGTCAGAATCGGACAGTGGTGGAGAGTAACTAAGTACATTTACTGTACCCAAGTAGTGCATCGTTTTTACCCCCTTTTTCTCCCCAATTTGGTCATTGTGCCAATCAATTCCTCCCCACTCACCTTTCTGTGCTGCCCCTGCTGTTGTATCCTACTGACTCACCTGCCATTGAGGAGCCCCCACAGGGAGGACGTAGGGCCTTCGTCCTACTCCTCCCACCCAACACTCCCTGCTGACAGGTGCCAGTATGTGCAATGACCAATATCGATCTCCCCACCTGGCTTCTCTAACCCAAACACGGGCCAATTGTGTTTGCATAGACACTCGACAAAGCACCATGGTGGATTTTAAGGTAACACGTCCTTGGTTCGAACTCCCTTTGGTCCGACCACCTAAACCTAACCTTAACCTCAGTAAAACTAACGCTGGTGAGTAGCTAACCTGCTGATGGGGGAGAGTAACTAACCTGCCGACGGGGGAGAGTAACTAACCTGCCGACGGTGTTCAGACCAATGGGAGTTCAAACCATGTGTCAGTCCTCGGATTTGAACCCACAACCTCCATGGTGGTGGACAGGCACTTTACCACTACACCACCCAGGGGCTTTCAAAGTCAATGAGTCTCTCTCCCTTTCAGCAACAGTGCAGACACTTGCATATCAGCTGAACATCATTATCTTGATTCTCTCTCATGTGTGATATTCAAATGGCTACAATCGTTAGCATACATATAACCTTTTCCTGTGTGGGGTTTGATGTTCGTATTGTCCCTGTGCTAAGCATTCAATCGTACTTTGAGCCAGCTAGAATAAGCGTGAGTGAGCTCTCACTCGCGTGTGGCAGGCACGCACATCACACACACACGCACGCACGCACGCACGCACGCACGCACGCACGCACACATCCCGGAATGCGAGCCAACCTTCATGGTGGCTTTTTTCTCTCCATCTC
>NC_137819.1:32130224-32135224 GCF_963921795.1 Nannobrachium achirus
CCACGGACATCATCTTACCTTCGCATGCATGCGCTGTTGTTTTCCCCTTCTTTCTTTCAATCTCTTCCTCCTCGTGCAATTTGGCTTTGGCTTCTGCCCAATGTAGAAATACTCCAAAGTCTGGAATTCAAAATGTACTTGAGTAAAAGTATGAAAGTGTTAGTACCAAAATGTACTTAAAGTACAAAATTAAAAGTACAAAATGTTTGAAAATAGCAGATCTACAAGCTCACAACGTGTCGCGTTGCGACGCTTGTAGAACGGCTATTTTCAAATAGCCTAGGTATAAAATAGCAAAATAATCTTTATTCAAAAGTCATGACATACAAGACAATACAAAACAGACAGTGAAAGACAGAAAATGCTTTCACTGCCCTTGAACCACCAGCCTTTGGTTATCTGGGCAGAGTTCTTTCCTCTGTGCTGTGGAGCCATAATGAGTCTACAGGGGACAACAAAGTTATATTTTTTTCCTTTTTGGTGGACAGTGAAAGACAGAAAATGTTCATAAAGGTGTCAAAGGACATAATCTTTGCCCCTGTAGACTATGGCTCTATAGCACAGAGGAAATAACTTTGCCTAGAGAATCAAAGGTTGGTGGTTTAAGACCAGTGAAACACATTTTCTGTCTTTCACTGTCTGTTTTGTATTGACTTGTATGTCATGACTTTTGAATAAAGATTTATTAAAAAAATAAGAAATATAAATAATTAAAAAAAACTTGACCAAGTTGAACAAATCCACAAAATCTTCCTCCTCTGAGGAAATGGCACGGCGTGACGGCGCAGAGGCTTTCCAACTATGTTTTCCACAAAGGAGGAAAGCGGTGGAAGCATAGGTGTAGCGCTGCTGCTACTCAAAGATTTGCCATTTCAGTCAAGTGACAAGCCAGTGGGCCAATTACATGAGTTATATTTCGTTGTTGTCGGGTGGAAACCTTGTATGTGCAAAACCGTTTGTTTTGTATTTATCATTTTAAAAATGATTTAAACTAGTGAAAACAGCCGATCTACAAGCACACAACGCCTCGCACCACGAGGCGTTGTGTGCTTGTAGATCTGCTGTTTTCACTACTTTTGAGCGACGGCCTTGTATGATGAAGCAGGGCTTTGCGAAAAAATGTACAAATTTGAACGAAGGCCGACATTTTATTTTTATTTTTTTTCCTAATGGCCGGCCTGGACCGGCCGGAAATGAACCGGCCGTTCGGGAGTTGTTCCGCTTTTTGCCAATGGCCAGCACGTCCCTGCAGAAGCCTAAGCTTTCTTTTCATAATTTAAACGTTTTTTCTAAGAGGAGGAAAACTTTGCTAAAGTGTTTCATTTATGTTTTATATAATCATTTATGAATGCAAAGTAACTAGTAACTAAAGTTTTCAAATAGTGGAGTAAAAGAACAATATTTGGAGCTGAGATGTAGTGGAGTAATAGTAAGAATTGGAAATTGGAAATACTCAAGTAAAGTACAAATACCTCAAAGCTGTAATAAGTACAGTACTTAAGTAAATGTACTTAGTTACTTTACACCACTGCTGCCCAGAACTCTGTGTGTGTGTGTGTGTGTGTGTGTGTGTGTGTGTGTGTGTGTGTGTGTGTGTGTGTGTGTGTGTGTGTGTGTGTGCGTGCGTGCGTGCGTGCGTGCGTGCGTGCTTGCGTGCGTGCGTGCGTGCAAGTGTGTTTGTGCGTGTGCGTGTGCGTGTGTGTGGCCCATAGCTCCCCCTGTTGCTTAGTAGCAATCAGTGGCTTTATTTAACCATACTGAGCCAATGAGTTTCATTAGTTGGAGGCCTTTAACGGGGGACAGAGTGACAACTGGGAGCAGCCTGGACGACAGCGAAGAAGCGACTGCAATGCAACAAAGGCTTAGTAACAGTAACAGAGTGAACCGAAGTGCCTCTGCCACTGATTGCGAGTCTCAGTACATGGTCCATCGCTCTAGGGCAGGGGTCTTCAACGTTTTCAGGCCAAGGACCCCTTAGTTGAGAGAGAGGTGAAGCAGGGACCCTCACAACCTTTTCATAGATTCTATATACAGTAGTTTCATCGTTTGACAGCACAATCATCAGTGTAATTTGGATTCATGTCAATTTGTGTTTTCAGATATTTAACCACTTGAGCCGTCATTACCTAATACACTTGACCTTTTACTCTGTACTTAGTCTGCTCTTTTTCCCCTCTACACCAAACCTTTTTGCCGAAAATAGCCGATCTAAAACCTCTCAAGGCCTCGCAGCGCAAGGCGCTGTGAGCTTGTAGATCTGCTATTTTTGTCTACAGTTCTCAGAATATGGACGCTAGCGTTCAAGTTGTTAATATAAAAAGGATTGGAAACCCCCTGTAGTAACTCTGAGGACCCCCTGTTGAAGACTCCTGCTCTGGGGGGCCAGAGTGTCACCCGGTAGGACACCCATAGGATCTCAAAGTCTTTGGTGTCACTGTCGTAGGTTTGAACCTTGGCTTGAGTGGCTGCAGCTTGTCTCCATCATCTGATCCAACTTCTCAGGAACTCCGTAGGCCCCTGGTGGATGGTGTCAAAAAGCCTTTAGGAAGTAAATGAAGTTCCGCTCCCTTACAATACTTCCAGTATCCTTCTCTGCACCAGTATCTGCCCACCCGACGGAAGCTGTGAGTTTCCAGTGGTGGAAAAAGTATAAGTAAAAGTATCAATACTCCAATGTAGATGTAGCCTGGGTGCCAGCCTGTTCACTCCGTTCCGTGATTTGTTTTGTCTCTCCGCATCACAGTCTGGAAAGCCTCCTATCTCCAAGGGGAGGTGGGACATAGAAGCGGGATTCACACATCCGTGGCTTCCGATTGGTCTATGGTGATGTCTGTCAAATGCTGAGTGTGTTTATGATGATGTTGCTAAGATAACCCTACTCTGATTAGTTGGAACAACATCCAATCAGCAACAACGACGCTTCCTGAAATACGAGTCAACTGAATCATTTCCAGACTTTGATGCGGAGAGACAAAACAAATCGCGGAACGGAGCAAACAGGCTGGCACCAAGGCTAATGTAGGTTACAAGTAAAAGTCTGGAATTCAGAATGCACTTGAATAAAAGTATGAAAGTATTGACATCAAAAAGTACTTAAAGTACGAAAAGTAAAACATGTTTGAAAATAGCTGATCTACAAGCTCACAACACGCCGCGATGCGACGCCTTGTGAGCTTGTAGATCGGCTGTTTTAAAATAGCCAAGGTATATAGGGCTAAAGTGGTTAATGCATGTTTTATAATATTATCATTTATATCTGCAAAGTAACTAGTTTTCAAATAAATGTAGTGGAGTAAAAATACTGTACATTATTTTCCTCTGAGATGTAGTGGAGTAGAAATAAAAGTACTGAAAATTGTAAATACTCAAAGTACAAATACCTTAAAATGTTACCTAAGTACATGTACTTAGTTACTTTATGTGGTGAAAAGTAAAGTAGTGTGAGTTTCAAATAATTTTGGTGGAGTGAAAGTATAATTTGACTGTGACCTGTGTTTTCTGCTTGATTTAATCAGATTCTTTTCGCCCCCACATGACATTTTATAAACCTGCTGCTATTTTTATATGCACTGTGGTTCTACAATATTATTCTCCATCCTATTTTTAACTCTTCATTTTGACTGCAAGCTGAGAGCCTGCACAAACAAGAATTTCAGTGTAAATCAGTAATAGTAATTTAGTTCTACTGTAATTTACTAAGTTCTGCAGATTTTGGACATAAGTAAAAGTTGTAATACCACAATGTAAAAATACTAGTTCCATTTTGGAATCACATCATGTTATTGGACTCTAATTATTGGTTATTAAAGCCCTGAAATGGCATATGCTCCCCTGCTCTTCGTTTACAGATATACAGAAGGCCTATATTGTCACTGTCAGGCAAAAACCTTGTATCTCCAAGTTATTTTCTTTCTTTAAAAAAAAAATGAAAGCCCTACTTCATCATGCAAAAATATTGCATAAAAGTAGTCAAAATAGCAGGTCTACAAGCACACAACACCTCACATTGCGAGGCGTTGTGTGCTTGTATATCGGCTATTTTCACTATTTTAAATAGTTTTTAAAATAATAACAAAAAAAGGAAGGTTTTGGACATGCTATTTTATCGCATTGGTATGGTATGGTGTGGTATGGTATGGTATGGTATGGCTTATTACTAGGTGTATGGGTCCGATATAATGATCTGTTTGTTCATCAGTGTGCCAAATTCTGAACACACTTTTGATCTGCCTGTGGTTGTGTGTGGCTGTTTGTGTCCAGTGTGAGTAGTACATCATGTGTGTCAATTCAACTTCAACTATCGGCACATACAAACACATTCCCCCCCTCCCCTCCCCTCCCCTCCCCTATATGACAGACATCAGACAGGTTGTTGTCTTTGATGCTTTCATTGATAAGAGAGATCACTAACGGGCACTTGACACTTTTATGGCCCAATCAATTACCTCAGTGCACAACCCCTCTGAAGTTCAAAGGGAGAAATTATGGCCAGCTCCCCATGACAAAAATGTCCCTCCAAGGGATGCATGTCAACATAAACAGTGGAACAGAACCAAAATACAGCCAGGGGGACCCAGCACAATAATATAGTGACCAAAGGGAAATAACTGCTAAAAAATGTATATACCTATTAAAAATAGTCTTAAAGTTACCTAGTTTCCCTTTAATGGGTGGCCTTTACACTATTGACATGCCACTCAATACTTTCTATAGTCTGTTTGTTGTTGAATTCGCTTCAATGGTCTATTGCAGATGTATCCTCTGTACACTTTACTCTGTATGTTTTATTACAAAACATACATTAACCACTTGAGCCCTAATAGGCCTATACATTTCAGCCAATTGGAAATAGACGATCTATAAGGTTGTAGATTTGCTATTTTCAAAAGTGGTTTATTCAATTTGAACACTTGTGAAACAGTCTACTACAATCTACATAATGAGTACTTTTACTTTTGCTACTTTAAGTACATTTTGATACCAATACTTTCAAGTAAATT